>NW_025767347.1:160000-217500 GCF_003918875.1 Haliotis rubra | reverse complement strand
TATCTCTGCGAAAATAAAATCTGATCTACTTTGTAAGTCGATCTGAAAAGTATGCAAGTAACCTAACCAGGTGGGCGAACTTTGGATATCACGAAACCTGTTAAGAAAGCGCCTGAGCCAGCGCTCTCAGTGCTGCAACAATCGTTATTCAATATATACTATTCACACATTGCTAAGGATCAAATCATGGATGCAACAGAAAACTATTATGTGGGGTCAAATTTGGTTTAAATACCTAAGCTTATTGTAAGCATGGGTCCTAGGTTTCAGTATGTCACTGCATCTTGTGGATCCTACATCTGCTATTGACATGTGTTGTTTATTTGTCATTGACTCGATCCATGATTTGCAAAATGGTTGATTGGCGCCATGAAAACCATTTTTATGGTTACTCATGTATCAAGTGCATAAGGTTAGATTAAAATGACTGTGCGCCTAAAGAGAGGTTACCACATTATTATTCATCCAGTTTTAAATGGATACAATTTCAAATTATAAATCTGCGTTTAAGTAAAGTTATGAATTATTGTGATCCTTAGCAAAGTGTGAGTAGTAGGAAGGCGTTTCCTATTCTCGCGGTACTTACGGATATCAGCTGAAAAAATAACACAAACGATTCTTATCGTATTCATGCTTGTTGTTTTTAAATGAAGGGCCTTCTCGTCTAACATCTACATCTATCAGCTGCCAGATCCATCAGGTGAATTACCACTCGTGAGCCTGGTGATAAACAATGCCATCCGCCATTGACGAAACGAGGCTTCTCCCATTCTCGCGGTATTACCAGGAATTAACGTTATTGAGTGTATGTAAGAGCAATCCTGCCGGAAAGGGTGGGAAAACGTAATGACATGTCCAAGTTGATATAAACTCCCTAATATTCGTGACACTGCAAGATTTTGATCACTCACAGACTTTGGCCACTTCCTAGTTACCTGTCGGTGATGTAAACAACCGCTAAGTGTCGCGCATCGGCGATTTCGTCAGAAAACGTGTTTACCGCGAGAATAGGAAACCCGCGAGAATAGGAGACGGACCTATATGTATGTTAAAGCATACGAGTTACGATCACCATCGTCTTAGCGTTACGACAGTCGTAAGTCAATATTAAGGTATGGGAGTTACGATCGCCATCGTCTTAGCGTTACGACAGACGTAAGTCAGTGTTAACGTATGGGAGTTACGATCACCATCATCTTAGCGCTACGACAGTCGCAAGTCAATGTTAAGGTATGGGACTTACGATCACCATCATCTTAGCGTTACGACAGTCGCAAGTCAATGTTAAGGTATGGGACTTACGATCACCATCATCTTAGCGCTACGACATTCGCAAGTCAATGTTAAGGTATGGGACTTGCGATCACCATCATCTTAGCGTTACGACAGTCACAAGTCAATGTTAAGGTATGGGAGTTACGATCACCATCATCTTAGCGTTACGACAGTCGCAAGTCAATGTTAAGGTATGGGACTTACGATCACCATCATCTTAGCGTTACGACAGTCGCAAGTCAATGTTAAGGTATGGGACTTACGATCACCATCATCTTAGCGTTACGACAGTCACAAGTCAATGTTAAGGTATGGGAGTTACGATCACCATCATCTTAGCGTTACGACAGTCGCAAGTCAATGTTAAGGTATTGGACTTACGATCACCATCATCTTATCGTTACGACAGTCGCAAGTCAATGTTAAGGTATGGGAGTTACTATCACCATCATCTTAGCGCTCCGACAGTCGCAAGTCAATGTTAAGGTATGGGAGTTACGATCACCATCATCTTAGCTCTACGACAGTCACAAGTCAATGTTAAGGTATGGGAGTTACGATCACCATCATCTTAGCGTTTCAACAGTCGCAAGTCAATGTTAAGGTATGGGAGGTACGATCACCATCATCTTAGCGCTACGACAGTCGCAAGTCAATGTTAAGGTATGGGAGTTACGATCACCATCATCTTAGCGTTACGACAGACGTAAGTCAGTGTTAACGTATGGGAGTTACGATCACCATCATCTTAGCGTTACGACAGTCGTAAGTCAATGTTAAGGTATGGGACTTACGATCACCATCATCTTAGCGCTACGACATTCGCAAGTCAATGTTAAGGTATGGGACTTGCGATCACCATCATCTTAGCGTTACGACAGTCACAAGTCAATGTTAAGGTATGGGAGTTACGATCACCATCATCTTAGCGCTACGACAGTCGCAAGTCAATGTTAAGGTATGGGACTTACGATCACCATCATCTTAGCGTTACGACAGTCGCAAGTCAATGTTAAGGTATGGGACTTACGATCACCATCATCTTAGTGTTATGACAGTCGCAAGTCAGTGTTAAGGTATGGGAGTTACGATCACCATCATCTTAGCGTTACGACAGTCGCAAGTCAATGTTAAGGTATTGGACTTACGATCACCATCATCTTATCGTTACGACAGTCGCAAGTCAATGTTAAGGTATGGGAGTTACGATCACCATCATCTTAGCGCTACGACAGCCGCAAGTCAATGTTAAGGTATGGGAGTTACGATCACCATCATCTTAGCGTTTCAACAGTCGCAAGTCAATGTTAAGGTATGGGAGGTACGATCACCATCATCTTAGCGCTACGACAGTCGCAAGTCAATGTTAAGGTATGGGAGTTACGATCACCATCATCTTAGCGTTTCAACAGTCGCAAGTCAATGTTAAGGTATGGGAGTTACGATCACCATCATCTTAGCGCTACGACAGTCGCAAGTCAATGTTAAGGTATGGGAGTTACGATCACCATCATCTTAGCGCTACGACAGTCGCAAGTCAATGTTAAGGTATTGGACTTACGATCACCATCATCTTATCGTTACGACAGTCGCAAGTCAATGTTAAGGTATGGGAGTTACGATCACCATCATCTTAGCGCTACGACAGTCGCAAGTCAATGTTAAGGTATGGGAGTTACGATCACCATCATCTTAGCTCTACGACAGTCGCAAGTCAATGTTAAGGTATGGGAGTTACGATCACCATCATCTTAGCGTTTCAACAGTCGCAAGTCAATGTTAAGGTATGGGAGGTATGATCACCATCATCTTAGCGCTACGACAGTCGCAAGTCAATGTTAATATGTGGGAGTTGCGGTCACCATTGCCTTAGCGTTACGACAGTCGTAAGTCAGTGTTAAAGTATGGGAGTTACGATCACCATCATCTTAGCGCTACGACAGTCGCAAGTCAATGTTAATGCGTGGGAGTTGCGGTCACCATCTTCTTAGCGTTACGACAGTATGGGAGTTACGATCACCATCCGGACAGACGTAAGAAGTCGATGTTAAGGTACGGGATATGGCTCCCCATCACTGCAGCCTTCTGCATTACCCAGATTGTCAGTAGGGCTGTGCTCCCGGTGGAGAACCCGGGCATCAGCTCAGGGCACCAAACCAAGGACATCGAGAACAATAGGGAGTACTTTGCATGTCGTTTAAGGTATGCTGTTTGTGCCAAAGAAGGGCATCCACTAACAAGATGTTGGACGGTCTCTGTAAATTCATTACACAGTCGACATTTCATGTCAATATTTTCTTTAAGAATCACATTTAGGCGATTGCAAGTGGGAAGTGACTGGTCCTAAGCAGCAAAAAAGGAAGCCCTCAGTTTCACAATTTAGACCAGCCGACTTCACCTAGGCGAAAGAGTCGGTTGGATTGCTATTCTGTTCCACACACTGCATGTACACACGATGCAATGGCTTCTCAGAAAGCTTCTCCACAAATGGCCGACTCTGAGGAGACTTGGTGAATAACCTCATTGTGGTTTACTCCCATCGCTGTACCGTCCAATAGTACATCGCCATCAACAAAATCAACCTCAAATTTCAGATTGTGTCCAACAACCTTGGCACGCTTAAAATAACCTTGCTTTCATCATGAGTTTTGACATGCATCACAAGAGAATCATCCATTAAATAAATATGTGCAAAAGTACACAGTAACATTTTATCATGAAGAGCCTCCACATTAATCAAACCCCGACCTCCAGAATTGATTGGCATATATAAACGATTGAGAGAGGAACGAGGGTGGTGGGCTCTGTTATCAGATATGATCCTGCTGGTCAGGCGGTCAAGACTCTAATTACGATTACGTCAGTTACGGTCACTCTCATCTTAGTGCTAGGACAGTCGTAAGTCAATGTTAAATTATGGGAGTTACGATCACCATCGACTTAACGCTACGACAGATGAAAGTCAGTGTTAAAGTATGGGAGTTACGATCACCATCATCTTAGCGCCACGACAGACGTAAGTCAATGTTAAGGCTTGGGAGTTACGGTCACAATCATTTTAGCGCCACGACAGACGTAAGTCAATGTTAAGGCTTGGGAGTTACGATCACCATCATCTTAGCGCCACAACAGACGTAAGTCAATGTTAAGGCTTGGGAGTTACGGTCACAATCATCTTAGCGCCACGACAGACGTAAGTCAATGTTAAGGCTTGGGAGTTACGATCACCATCATCTTAGCGCCACAACAGACGTAGGTCAATGTTAAGGTACGGGAGTTACGGTCACAATCATCTTAGCGCCACGACAGACGTAAGTCAATGTTAAGGTACGGGAGTTACGGTCACTATCATCGCTACGGCCATCGTAAGTCAATGTTAAGGAATGGAAGTTACGAGCGTCATTACCTTAGCGACAGTCGACAAAATCTCCAAATGTTTAAATAGTGCTCCCTTAATATATGGGGGCTTAACAGCTGAGGTTACAGGTGAGGTTAATTACAGATGATGCTGTTTTCTTACATTCTAAAGTTAAATCCGAGAGAACACTATTCTGTTCAAGTCGTTTTCGGGGAGAGATTGTTTGTTTAAAAGCTAAAAACCATTTGATAAATAAAAAATATATATACATTAATTACAGGTGAGACGTACTACCAAGGCAAGCATCGCACGTGGGCTGCTGAGTCAGTGGCCACCTACAAGATGACCAGGATCCAGTGTGCAGTGATCTGTGGCTGGACTCCCCGCTGTAGCAGCTTTAACACGCCCCTGAAAGATGATGGCTCATACTGCGAGATCCTGCACAAAGTGGTCGGACAGAAGGGCAAGAAACTTATGGGGTGGAAACGTATCAGATTGATGCCATGAGCCGTTTTAACAACATCTTTTCAATTCCAAGAACTTTTGAACAAAGCAAAGATGTATTTTCTCTAACCTTTCTAAATGATTTGTCTGTATATTCGAGGTCAAGAAATCATTTCGTGCGTCTTTCAAACAGAAATGTATATGTGAGACTAGATGGGAGTTAGTGCAGCACAGCTTGTGAATAAATGTTACTGAATCCGCTAGTTAACCCACATATCTACATAAAAGAATGCATGTGGAAAGCAGCAATTATTTATCAGTATGTTTATTTGTCATTGTTTTGTCCAAATCACTGCAAAGTAACTGAAACGGTTGATTGGTTTGTTGTTTAACGCCGCACCCAGCAATGTTTCAGCTATGTGGCGGCGGTCTGTAAATAATCGCGTGTGGACCAGACAATCCTGAACAATATCATACATGGACAGGGACGTTGGAGTAGCCCAGTGGTTGAAGCATTTGCCGTTACGGGTTCGATTCCCCACATGGGTACAATGTGTGAAGTCCATTTCTGGTGTTCCCCGGCCGTGATATTGCTGGAATGCTCAAAGCGGCGTAAAACTAAACTCACTCACTCATTCATGGATACGTTTCAACACGAAGAAGTACTTTTTCATTATTTATTTCTTATTTGTAGTTGTAATTTTGACTCGTGTTTGATAGGTTCCTGTGGATCCTCAGGTAAACAACTGACTTATGTTACAAGTGTTTGTGAAGGATGTCGCCGACATCCCAGGGTAAGATCACATTTGGCGGGACCTGGAGGGACCCGTTCACAGAGCGATCACAGCGCTAACGTGATCGTATGTCCACTGCTTTAAGACAGGCTTCACAGATCGCTTTGTGAAACGGGTGTCGGGTGTTTGATGAGTCCGACACTGTGGTGAGCTTGAAGTACGCTGTATTTCCTCAAGTTAATAAGGCAATGCGTGAAAAATGACCCAGGTCGCCAGGTTGACACATCAGACATAGACCTGTCTGATGACCTCACAAAGCTGGCCCTTAATAGCGAGCGAGTTTGGTTTTACGCCGCTTTTAGCAATATTCCAGCAACATCACGGCGGGGGACACCAGAAATGGGCTTCACACATTGTACCCATGTGGGGAATCGAAACCGGGTCTTCGGCGTGTGGCCCTTAATAACAAACAGCGGACCCCTGCAGTAGGGATGGATATTGCTCTGATTTTCATATTGCGGTATATTGCAATAACTTCAGAGTTATTGCAATATATATTGTGATATATTGACTGGAAGGTTTCTGCCCAAGTGCGTACATGATAAATTCATAACAGCTCTCTGTGTGCGACATCATCTTCTTAGTTGCTGTTACACCATACTTTCAGGCTCCCCGTCCCTATTGTGTATGGCTGTATGTCAATGGTGTATAGACCAATAAACTGATATAGAGCTTTTATGTGGAATATTTAATTGAAGTATTGCAACAAAGTTTAGCGAACATAATGATAAAGGTAATAGTATAACATGATTTTCATGGTCAGTGTTGTTTGCTTCAACAGAGTCCATTTCAATGCAGGATGTACTTATTGTTACGGTACGAGGGTCGATCAAAAAGTACGTGGCCTAACTATATTCTCGATGTCCAATGTTTGAAAAGCTTCCATTTTATTTTGAAGGAATCGTTAGCAAACCCATTTCCAAAATTTCACATGTGTGGGTAATGTGGTTAACCAGATATTTGTCATCACAACACATTGGGGTATAATATTTCTAACAAAATTGCAGAAAATGAAAAACGATTTGTCTTTTGGTGCCCCTTGGATAATGGTATGCCCTCAGATAATGTCATATAAAATATGTTCAGTATAGTATTGGATAACTTCCCGTCATGATCAACAGTCAACGATTTGGATTGCCTGATTAATATTTAGTCGGGGGCTATTTTTTAAGGACACCCCCATCTTAATATTTCAAAAACATGGTGTCCAGTTTACAATATATGGTGAGCTGAACCTTGTGTGACCATTCAGTATTTAGTTTGAAGCCTTGGCATCATGTATGCATATGTGAAAACATTAGAATAAGCTATGCCCTTATGATTACGTCATCTGAAAGGGGGATGGGTAGTGTCTCCAAAACAAGCTCTTGCAGTCAGCATGAAGGGTGGTGTCACTTTAACAAGCGATTGTAATTTCAAATTGCTTTTTTTTTAACTTTAATACCTAAGTGTGATTCTAGGGGACTTCTATCAATCTCAAAACACACAAAATGTTTCTTGCATATTTTGTTTCCTGACGTTTTTGATGCATTTATTGTAGATTTTGCGTTTTTAGAGGGTATCAAGATAAAAGGTCAAACAACATGGGGATCGTGAGACTGGAACATAGCAAAACCAAATTGCTTGTGCTTGACAGATAATATGTAGGAAAATAAAACATAAAAATAACTGCATTTGTATCGTTTTCTTGGTGATTCTACATACTTTTTGATCGCCCCTCGTATGTCAGTGATTCATTCAGATTCAACTCCAATATAAACATGCGTTAACATGAACTATTGCAAAATGAAACAAAAACATGATTTAGGTGAACTACTTGAGCTTAAAAGCTCATGTAACCTCCAATGCTAAGATCCTTGACTAGAATGTCATTATACAGTTCTACAAAATGTGTAAGACTTAAGCCTTTATGATAAATTGATAACATATGTCCCATTATGAAACAAACAAAAATGAATAAAATATTTTGAATTGTGAAATGGTCGCTCAGAGCCAGAGGCTCTCCAAATAAGGCCAAATAAAACATTGGCCCATTTGAGGCCACTTAATTCCTCCAAACTGTCACATATGAAACCATTCAAACCCACAAAACTTGGTAGAATATTTGCCTCTTTTGGAGCCACTTATAAAGATACTTCAACTTGTAAAATGTTACATGAAACCAACTGAAATAAAAATATATTTGACACTTTTAGAGCACATATTGTCAAGGGCATATAATTCAAGGGCATATAATTTAAAGGGGGCTAACTCTGGATGACCCATTATATATTGCAGAATCGGCACCATATCGCGATAATCGTATCGCGAGATACTGTACCGGTATATACCGGTTTACCGGTAATATTGCACAGCCCTACCCTGCAGGGTTGGAGTATAACAGGCATGGCAATTAACTGGCCCCAAAAAACAGTTTTGCTTCATATTGTTGAAAAGGACAGAAATTGTAAGCCACATAAAATGCATTGTTGCAGAATGTATTTTTTTTTTTTTTTAAATATTAGCAGCTCATAATTTTCATCAAATCACATCTAGTATTGCAGGTGGAATCTCCTTACAAAATTTCCATTCCCCGCCACTTTGATTATCAAATGATCTGTGCCCTCAGTGTTCTGAGACGTATGCAAATTACCCCCGTTATAGAAAATTCCAAGCTCTTTTAACTGAAATGTTCCAGTAATTTAGCTGAATTTGTTTGTTGTTTACCGCCGCAGCTAAATAACGATGTGTGAAAATAACTGAATCTGGACCAGGAGATCCGGTGATTGACATACTGAACACCCATCTACACAACTGAAACACGATGACAAGGATGAACCACGTCGGTCGGTCGTGAGCATTTGGGTGACTGAGTTTAGTTCTACGCCGCTTTTAGCAATATTCCAGCAACATCACGACGGGGAACACAAAAAATGGGCTTCACACATTATAGTCATGTAAGAAATCGAACCCGGGTCTTCGACGTGACGAGCGAACGCTTAACAGGATACCCCACCGTCCCTGTAAACATGGGAGATTCCAGTTACACGACATGACAGCGTCGGGCGAGAGGACAGCCCGAAATAACTCAGACGTTTACCACGTTGGTGAAACTCGACGACTAGGCCCCTCACTCAGACAGGTGACTTTAAACGACCGTTCATTGCCGTTGGATTGTGTGACTGCAAAGGCTAAAATGTGGAATCAAAGTCTGTAGACCCAGATGATGGTACCACTACGTAAATATGTCAAGACATTCCATTACTGGATGTAATATCTTAGTGCTCACAACAAACAAGGCCGAACACCACCTGGAAGTATTCGTTTATTCAAGATAATAATATCACAATTGTCATTTGTTGTAGAGCACGGATATATTTTAGGGACGCTTCATGGTATATATCAGCGAGGAATGTAGCGAACTTTGCGAGAATTGCTGAGTCAAATTATTCCTCTTTCTTTGTTTTCTTAATTTTATACAAAGTATAATATCACCATGATGGGTCACATTCCATCACGGCAGATGACTAGTTTAACACTGGACATTACTCATTATGACTGCTGTAAGTGTGTCAAGGGTTGTCTCCCCTTTGATCAATGTTTGCGTGAAACACAGAGCACAATGAGAATGGAGTTCACTGCCCTTGCCGTCCTTGTTCCTGAAGGTCACGGCCCAAGCATTCAACAGCCGTATACTGCTATAAAAATACTCACGAGAATTTAAATTTAAAGAGCAAATTTCACCGGCAACAATAAACATACTGGTAACATCTGGAAAATCTCATTTTGTCAATGTACACTATATATTAAAATCATTGCTTAATTATAACATCACTATTTACAGTTTTACACAATAAATTGAATTCTGTATTTTTCACAATTCAAAAACAACACAAGTGCTGTTTTTTAATATCACAACATACAATAACATGAACTACTGTGAATAACTAATTTCTTCAAACCAACTGGAAGACAAAGTGATCAATATAGTTTGTCCATATGAGGCTGCCATCCTGTTCAAATACCACTTTATAGAAATCTCAAAAACATTGAAAACTGGTTTTGAATTATTACTGAAAAAAATAACTAAAATGCACCATTTCTTTTCAAATGCTGACTCTGAGTACCCAATATGTTTGTTTGTTGTTCAATGCTGCACTCAGCAATATTCCAGCTATATGACGGCGGTCTGTAAATAATCGAGTGTGGACCAGGTAGTCCAATGATCAATATCATGAGCATCAATCTACGCAATTGGGATACGATCACATGTGTCAATCAAGACAGCGAGTCTGACCATCCGATCCCGTTAGTCGACTCTTACGACAAGCATCGGTTACTGAAGATCAATTCTAACCCGGATCTTACCACCTCTTACAACAAGAATGAGTTACTGAAGATCGATTTTAACCCCGATCTTACGACTGTATGGGAGTCGGCATATCGCTGCTGATTCAAAGACACCCTCTCAATACTCCGAAAATTCCACGTATCAAACAGAGGGTTGGTTTCTCCACATATCACTTGTTTTGCATATGTACAAACAGCACCTTGAAGCTCATAAAGGCTTGTGTCGACTTGTATGTATATATTAAGATCGGCTATATAGTTATTATGATGATTACAATGATGATGATGCACATTACCCAAAATACAACACTGCCATTTTTAGTATTTTACGTGTGACCACTCAAGGATAACTGTTAACCACAAAACAATATATTTACAGTTAATTGTCAGGTAACAACTATGATTATTCGTCATCTAAGATTCAGCCTGAATCAACCAAGGTGACCACATTTATAGCAACTGGGGTTGACTTGATTCGGGGGGAGTCAACCAGTGTCAATCAAGTTAAGCAAGTACCATGCATAAAATGTAGCGTTAAATATAATTCAAAATGGCCACCAGAAGGTGCAACACAACAGGCATATGTATTGCTGTACAACACAACCATGAACTACCATAACTAACAAGTATTTCATTGCTTGGCAAATAGTTTCTATTACATACTGTGAAACAAGAAGAAGATGCAAAACAACTAGTTTAACATCAAACAGTAAAAGTAGTGAGTGAGTGAGTTTGGTTTTACGCCGCTTCTAGCAATATTCCAGCAATATCACGGCAGGGGACACCAGAAATGGGCTTCACACATTGTAACCATGTGGGGAATCTAGTAAAAGTAAGTACTGACTGACTGAGTTTGGTTTTACGCCGCTTCTAGCAATATTCCAGCAATATCACGGCAGGGGACACCAGAAATGGGCTTCACACATTGTACCCATGTGGGGAATCTAGTAAAAGTAAGTACTGACTGACTGAGTTTGGTTTTACGCCGCTTCTAGCAATATTCCAGCAATATCACGGCAGGGGACACCAGAAATGGGCTTCACACATTGTACCCATGTGGGGAATCTAGTGAAAGTAAGTAAGAGGAGAAGTAAAATTATCATTAACGTTGCATTAATAGTTCTGAAGTATTTTTAACAACAGTGGCATATAATAAAGCATACAACTAAATAGATAGCCATTTCTTGTTCATTTCACAGAGCGTTAATCTACATCAGATCGTTGCTCCATGCAATAAACTAGGAGTTGTTATCGATCCAGTTCGGGTTTTTTGTTATGGATTCACCAATTTCTGGGAGAACAATTAAAGTTTAATTTACATGACACTTATCAGTAAATTATCATTATTAAAATGATGTTAATCATGACTGAATCCATAAATAAAACTAGTTAAAATAACAATAATATCACCTGGAGGTCGTTAGCCTCACTTGGAAGGTGCTGTGAGCACTGTAACCCGAGGGTATCTGTAGGCATGTGCAAGTTACATCAACCGGAGAATGACAGCTTGTGCTCACCACGGCCAACCAAAGTGAATCTGGGTCACACCCTGGTTTACATATTCACCTGGGTATAATGCAGGTTTTGAAATAAAAAACAAACATAGTCCCCCAAAGAAGACCTTTGGCTTATCCCACTTTGTTACCTCCCCGTTGATCAAGTAAACTAATCCTTACTCTAATAAGATATACTGGGTTGCCTAGGTGACGGAAGAGTTCACTCTACCATTCAGAAGAATATGGGGTAAAATCAAACTGCACTATTTTTTCTCCACTGAGTTCAGAGTCCTTGACTAAAATCCCAGCCTCAGTCAATGAGTGCAGATTTTAAAGGAAACTATTAATCCCAGAGCTCTTCACATCAAAAACAAGTAACGCTATTCATTGTTGAGGCACTATAGGGCAGTTCACAGAGGTATGATTCACTTCAGTGGCGGTATCTGTGAAGGGAGATAACTCAGTTCCAGCAGCTGCTCCGTCGTTTGACGGATTTGCTGCTGCTGCTTTTCTTGCTCCTCCTGGTCTGAAATAAAAAAACAGAAATAAAATCTCATCTCACAAAATAAAATACATTTCACAAACTCAATCACAGTCACTGTGTGTGTAACAAGGGGATAATATGTAATGCTTTCCACAAAGCTGTCTTATCAAAGACACATCTTAGTGATAATACGTCATCGCCTTTAATGAGATATAACTGTACTGGATCAAATACAACACTAACTGGTTTCCGGTATATTCTCTCTGCCTCCCTTCTTTCGTTGGGCGTCACTGGCTTGTCATCAAGAGCCTCCAGTGTGGGAATCTTACTGATCACGTAGTACCTGGCAAAAACACATGATACATCCATGTATCGCCATATGTCCCGATACTACATAAATACTACTTAAAGTTGTAAGGAGTATTGCATTAGGAATAGGATGGGTATGTCTCTGAAATTCTTCTGAATTTTAAAAACAAATTGAACCTTATAGGATCTCTGTTACATGAACAAAGGAGTTGGTGTATAAGTCACAGAGTGTGAACATGTTTCCAACTCTGTGAACTGTAGAATACTTGTTGTCAAGTAATTGAAATACGTTTTAGTTGTTTGACAAATGACACCATTTATTAACAGCTATGAACAACGTCTTAGCTTTGATAAGAAAGAAAACAAAGATAAGATAAATTTAGAAAGCAGACTTAATTTTTTCAGTGATTCTGAATTCTGATATAAATGACATTGAATTGTTCGTGAAAGCATTGGTGTAGAAACACAACTTCCAAAGGGAAACTTCAGTTTCAAATTTATTTATATTAGATCAAGGTTACATAATAATAAATATGTTTGACTGTACTTTAAGCAATACATGCTAAATATTTACAGTACAACCAGAAATTTTTGGAATTTTAAGATTGTATTTTTTAATATTTTTTTCACTCATTACTCACGTATTAAATGTGAATATTAGCAAAACATAACTCCAGATTCAAAGACAGGTGAACAGTTAGTATTTTGTCAAGTCACCATGGGCAGCAATGCAGGCTTCAATGCTGCGGGGCATACTACTGATCAAAGAAGTTAGAAAGTCATGGTCCATGCTGTCCCAATATCGGACCACCTCTTCTTTCATTTCAGCAATATTTGTCAGATTTTTCTTATTGACACTTTCCTTCATAAGTCCCCAAACATTTTCTATTGGATTTAGGTCAGGGCTATAGCTTGGCCAGTCTAATAATGTCATATTTTGGGTCCGAAACCAGGCCTGTGAATGCTTTGAATGATGTTTTGGGTCGTTGTCCTGCTGGAAAATCCAAAGATTTCCATAGGACACGTGAGCAGATGGAAGTAAATGTCCCTCGAGAATATCTGTATACCGCTCATTGTTCATATTCCCTTCAAATACACAGAGGGGCGTTGCCCCTAACACAGACATGCCACCCCACACGTTAAATTTCGGACTACTTTGGGCGCTGATACAAAGGTTTTTCAGTTTGTTTGGTCCAGAATTTCAGTGTATTAGGAAACAGCCACAGAGAACCTTCATCTGAGAAAATCGCATTGTCCCAGTTAAAATTTCTATGCTGTAAGCACCAGTTCAACCTTCGCTCCTTTTGTTCAGTTTTCCAGATTGGTGATGGAATTCCTTAACTTTTCTGCCAACCCATTGCATGCAGCTCAGTTCTAATTGTCTCCTTACAGACAGCCACAGTTCCTCTATCAATCATATCTAGCCTTAAGTTTACTAAACTCCTTCGTTTGTTTTTAGAAACAAGAATACCAAGCCGCCTCCTGTCACCGACAGTCAATTATCTGGGCCTACCTGCACCTCCCTGGTGCTCAATGCCATATCCATTTGCAATATTTTTCAAAACACGATAAACAGTGGACAAAGGGATGCCTGTTCTACTTGAAATCATTTAGCTGACCTGATGTCCTTGTTATAATACTCTAAAATCAACTTCCTCTTCTCTAAATTATCCATACTGAGGATCACTGAAAATGTCGTCTGCTAGCAAGTAAACAAAGGGGGATAACTCTTCACAAACTAATGAAAAAGGATTAATGGAGTTGTTTCTCTTGAATGAAACCAAGCACTTGATAGCTGGTCATGGTTGTTTATACTAGAAATCCAATTAAACATATTCCTAAAATTCTCAATAATTTCTGGTCATACTATATTAGATGAACAGCTTATTAAGTGTGTGAATGTAACACACATTCTGCTGTATAACAAAATAAGGTTTCAGTCATTTTATTCACCATATCTGTTCTGTTATTAGAAATTGCAAAGTATCGGGATATGTATCGTATCACCACCATTGTATTGTGATGATAATCGTCTTGCAGGTTCCTTGCCAATATTTTCATGATATATCATCTCGCCTCATAAAACTGGTATCGGGATATATCATCTCGCCACTAAGGCCATGATACACAGCTCATTTTGGTGTGATAAAGTCATTCAGGGTTGGTAAAGATCCTTAAGAAATTACGAATCAAATGATTTTTGCCAAGGGCTGCAGAAAAGCAGTTGCCAGTCACACATTCCTCACCCAACTTGTCAACACTCCTGGAGGTTTTGTCACCAGGTTGTAAATTTGGAATTGTCCCAGCCATAATAATATGTTTTGTCTATTTTGAAAAAGTAATAATCAGTGAGTGTGACGAACCTGAAGTCGACATACTGCTGGTAGGATCCACCGTTGAAGTAGCTGGGGGCGGCGGCGTTGTTCATCATGGACAGAAACCTCAGATTTGGGCATGTCTTGGAAATAGTGTCAACAAACACACCTGAACGGAAAACAGTTTACTTAAAAATATGCAGTCAAACCTCACTGACCCATAAAGGCAAGAATTTATGGATGTCAGCTTCGCTGTGTTGATGGATTCAATGTTTCGGAGTATTTTCTTACTGAACCAACGTGATGAAGGAGAAAGAATATACCCTGAAACGTCGTGTCCATCAAAATATAGAAGTTGACATCCATAAATCCTTGCCTATATGTGTATCACTTCTAAAGGCCATTCAAAGACTCTCACTTACACAGACATTTATGTCTTCTCAAATATTGTCTGGATAAATGAAATCCCAGATTATCTGAATCTACCCAGATTTTATGTAGGCAAAACCAGAATAACTTGCATAACGTGTGATATTTTTTGCATCTCTTCAGCAAATTCAGAAGAACAAAAAGGTGATCACACATTTTGTAAATCACACTGTAAAACATGAGATAAAATATCAAGATGCATTATCATTTTCTTGTATTTTGTCTGCTAGGCATTGTTTTATATACAGGGATTAAGATCACCATTTGTATTTGTTTGTAAACTATCCCAAAAGACAATGTGTATATAACCCCAAAATGCAATAAACTGTACACAAGTCTTCTCTCATTCTACCAGTATCCATGTATAAACATAAAAAACAGTGTGCCTGCTGAGTCAATTACACACAATTTTATTATTATGGTTTTTTTTATATGAATCACATGGCAGGTTTATGCAAAAGTCTGCACACTGTTTATATATGTTTAGAAATCCCTAACCACAAAAACAAATTGATGTCAATTGCTAAAATATATACTGTCCGCAATGGCGACTCACAGACTGCTGATCTAATCATTAAAACACAAAAACCGAAGACAAAAACACCAAACCAGCAAGACCATTATGTGCATATATGCTATTCTATTTATCAACCAATCAAATAACAGTCACCCAGTAGTGGGTGTCATTTAATATTCTTTTGTTATGGGAACAAATACAAATAAAAGTGTATGGTTAACCCACCAGATGCCACCAAGTCATTCACAATGTTTTCACCCAAAAAAATTCTCCAAAAATGTAACTTTTGAAAATCCTTTTTGATGTGTGTGATGTCACTGACAGCGTTCAAATAATCAAATCTAACCATACTGCTTGGGTATGATCACACACCCTGGACAGGTCAGGCATTGAAATTAAAATATTTTGTTTACCGCCACACTCAGCAATATTCCAGCCATATGGTGGCAGTCTGTAAATAATCGAGTCTGGACCAGACAATCCACTGATCAACATCATATGCAATTAGGAACCGATGACATGTGTCAACCATGTCAGCGAAACTGACCACCCGATCCTGTTAGCTGCCTCTTACGACAAGCATTGCTTGCTAAAGACCAATTCTAACCCGGACTGCAGAGATCTTTGATCCTCCCCTATACTGAAGCACGTGTAGCACATGTGGCACATAGTGTGTCACCTTAGGCAAGTGGTGTTTTTTGAAATATGACTGTTTACATCACTGTCTGTAGTGGGAATGTTGACATTCTAGTGTCGCACAGGAAGTCAGAGCATACTCGCCAGAATTAGTGAGCTTGGTCTTACGTTGTATTTAGCAATATTCTAACACCTGTCTTTGTTTTCGTCGTTCTTGTTGCCATGGTTGTTGTTATTACTGTTGTTGTTATTACAGTTGTTGTTATCATTGTTGTTGTTGTCATGGTTATTACTGTTGTTATCATTGTTGTTGTCATTGTTGTTCTTGTCATGGTTGTCATTGTGGTTATTACTGTAGTTATTATCATTGTTGTTGTTGTCATTGTTGTTGTTATCATTGTTGTTGTCGTCATGGTTGTTGTTATTACTGTTGTTGTTATCATTGTTGTTGTCATTGTTTTTTCATTGTTGTTGTTGTCATTGTTGTTGTTATTACTGTTGTTGTTATTGTTATTACTGTTGTTATCATTCTTGTTGTTGTCATAGTTGTTGTCATGGTTGTTGATATTACTGTTGTTATCATTGTTGTTGTCATTGTTGTTCTTGTCATGGTTGTCATTGTTGTTATTACTGTTGTTATTATTATCATTGTTGTTGTTGTCATTATTAGTTGTTATCATTGTTGTTTTTGTCATTATTACTGTTGTTGTTATCATTGTTGTTTTTGTCATTATCATTGTTGTTGTTGTCATTATTAGTTGTTATCATTGTTGTTTTTGTCATTATTACTGTTGTTATCATTGTTGTTGTTGTCATTATTACTGTTGTTATCATTGTTGTTGTTATCATTGTTGTTGTCATTGTTGTTCTTATTACTGTTGTTATCATTGTTGTTATCATTGTTCTTGTTGTCATTGTTCTTGTTATTACTGTTGTTGTTATCATTGTTGTTGTTGTCATTGTTGTTGCTATTACTGTTGTTATTACTGTTGTTATTACTGTTTTTGTTATTGTTGTTGTTGCCATGGTTGTTATTACTGTTATTATCATTGTTGTTGTCATGGTTGTTGTTATTACTGTTGTTGTAATCGTTGTTGTTGCCATGGTTGTTATCATTGTTGTTGTTGTCATGGTTGTTATTACTGTTGTTGTAATCGTTGTTGTTGTCATGGTTGTTATCATTGTTGTTGTCATGGTTGTTGTTATCATTGTTGTTATTACTGTTTTTGTCATTGTTATCATTTTTGTTGTCATTGTTGTTATCGTTATTGTTGTTGTTGTCATGGTTGTTGTTGTCATGTTTGTTGTTGTCATGGTTGTTGTTGTCATTGTTGTTGTTGTCATGGCTGTTGTTGTCATGGTTGTTGTTGTCATGGTTGTTGTCATGGTTGTTGTTATCATTGTTGTTATCATTGTTGTTGTCATTGTTGTTGTCATTGTTGTTATCGTTATCACTGTTGTTGTCATGGTTGTTATCATTATCATTGTTATCGTTATCATTGTTGTTGTCATTGTTGTTGTCATTGTTGTTGTCATTGATGTTGTCATTGTTGTTATTGTTATCATTGTTGTTATCATTATCATTGTTGTCGTTATCATTGTTGTTGTCATGGTTGTTGTCTTGGTTGTTGTCATGGTTGATGTTATCCATGTTTCTTGTCATTGTTGTTATCATTGTTGTTGCTGTTATTGTTCTTATCATTGCTGTTGTAACTGTTTTCATTGTTGTTCTTATCATTGTTGTTGTGGTCATTGTTATCATTGTTGTTATTGTTGTTATGATTGTTGTTGTTATCAAGCATACCACCCATCAACATTGCTACACATTTATAAATAATGTTATAACCACTATTCTATATGTTTGTGATCTGTAACATTTCATATTATTTCAATATGCTACAGGACTGTTCCATATATAGAGACATCCGCAGTGACCAGTTCATCAGTGTGAGTATGTACAGAATGTTGTCAGTGAGTTCTCACTGACCCAAGGCCTACAAACATGCTGATATCTTGTCTATCTACGTCAAACAGAGTTATCAGGTTGATAACGCTCATATCATCACAGCCAGCTTACCTTCAGTATTCACTCCAGAAGTTCAAGTAACCTCATGGATAAAACTTATAGGTCACAGGGTTCATTTTTGGGATTACCAAAAGTTATTGTAAAATCCTGGTCAGTTGGTGGAAAATAATCGGATACTGTTTTCTGTGCTTAAAAAATCTGAATATTTATAGTTACACAGTCTTTTGAAAGGGTGTACGGGACTGTAAGACCCTTGCAAATTCCGTATTTCCTGAGGCGCAGCCGAAGATCATTTTCATTTAGCTCATGTTAAAACAACAACATTCAATCATCGGCAGAATGAGACGCAAAACATTTTGCCATGATTTTTCCCGAACGATCATAAAGGGAGATAACACGGAATGGCTTAGTTTAGGATAAAAATTATCGAATTTGAGGTTTTGTTACTCGACAAGTGAAATACAGAAACATGTTATTTTTTGGATATATTTATTGACACAAACAAATAAGAAATTTTGCCAACGATTTTATTACTCTGTTTGTACTCATAATTGTATACACCAACTCTAAACTTTTGAAGCGATCAGCCATTTGGCAGCTGCATTCAATCTAAGGTCAAGGTCAATCGTACAACCAGTGTAATGTGTCACATGACAGATTTGATGGGGTGTACAATTCATACACCCTGGCAAATCCGCCTACATGGTTCGTATGCTTTGGCTATCGACCAATTTGAATTCGACAAATTTATCTTAAGGGTAACAAGTTAGTGTGAGAGTATACTCATGTCATCATTTATATTCTTGCCAAATATATACCCGTCTAACCAACAGGCCCAGTGGAGTGTTTCTTATACTCGTTTCAACATTTATATTCTAACCAATTACAGTGAAACCTGTCTAAATCGGCACCCCATGGAACCGAGATAAAATGCTGGTTTAGACAGTGATGATCATTTTGTAACATGGCTGCCATTTACACTCATCAATCTCTTTATCTCTATAATGCTTTGATCTTTGTAATTGTGCAACAAATGAAAACAATGTTGATGACAGATAATTATTCCATATTCAGCACAAAACATTGTTCAAATAACAACTACAAATCAACCAATGCCTACTTTTTTACTCTCTGACACATGTCACTCACTTGAAAACAGTTAATGCAATCCCCCAGTGTTTATAGAGCATAACCGCGGTAATCCTACGAGCATTTGATTCACCGCGCAATTGCTACTACCCGATTATCTAGCGTGCCAAGAGAGGAGTGTATTGGATTAAGGGACCTTGATTGGACTGCTCATACCCATGCCAGCTTAGAGCATTGGATTCGCCGCACAATCACTACTTCCTGATTATCTAGCGTGCCAGGAGGATTAATTAGTGTATTGGATTATGGGTCCTTGATTGGACTGCTCATACCCATGCCGGTTTAGACAGTGTTAATAACAGTTAAACTTGCTTGTTGGGACCTGAAAGTCGTGCCAAAATATGGAATAGACAGGTGCCAGATTAGACAATGTGTTAATGATCATAATATCGTTGTAAAATGGGGGTCCAAAATGTTTTGCCTGTTTTGACAGTGTACCAGATTAGACAGGTGCCGGTGTTGGCAGGTTTCACTGTATATAGCATTGTGAAATATGATACATTTGGGGATTACACTTTCTCATTAAAGTACAGATTCTACTTCTTTTGTTAGGTTGAGTCCCATCGGGAAATCGAACCCATACTCTCAGGCACCACAAAACTGGAAGTCGGACAACTGGTAGTCTAGGCCACATACTTTGTGTACCGCTGTGAGAAGTGAATTAGGTGCCTGAAACTGATTCATGTGGGTTCAAGCAAAACAAAACAGAGACTACTTGACCTATCAGCACTCAGACTACATTGCACAACATTTCGTGTACATCTTTGCGTCAAACTCCTCCGCACACCGGGCTTGCACAACATCCATGAATGGAGTAAAGATAGACACACGTCACCAGATAACAAAGTGGTCAAATGTTTCTAGGACTGTAGTAAAGGCAAACCCTGTCAAGTTGGGATGTCACTGTATATCTCAACATCTATATAAGTAATATTATAATGTTGAATACTGTATGGATATAAATCTAAAAAACAATGAGACAATGTTTACAGATCAAATGTAAATAATCCAGTCTTGAGCAGACAATCCAGTGATCAACATCATGATCATCGATCTACACAATTGGGATACGATGACATGTGTCAACCATGTCAGCGAGCCTGACCACCAAATCCCGTTAGTCACCTTTTAGTAGTTTTACAACAAGCATGGTTTGCTGAAGACCAATTCTAACCCAGATCTCCATGGGTCCTCTGCATAATAAATGACAGGGATAGAATTGTATTTGTTTCATTTGCATGTTGAAATGCTCCATTTATGAAGGTTTAGAATATCATTTCTGGATTTACGTTAAGCCCACCCATCAACATTTCTCATACGAATACCTTGAACAGTTTCCCAAACATTGCAAAGGTTTTCTGTATTCATCATGGCCTCATTACTACTAAATTATCAGCACGGTTTGATACCATGCCTTATGTATTATGGTTGTTACTTACCCAGGTTTTTTATCTTGTTGTGGTTGACCCACAGCGTGTTCAGTTGGGGAAGAAGTGGCAGTTTCACCTGGCAGTTGATGTTGTTGTGATCGAGGATCAGTGTTGACACTCTGGGGAAGTCACTCATAAAACGTAAATCTCTGGCAGAAATAAGGAAAAAGGAGAGACAATGTTTTCATGTATGACATGTTTTGGCCAGACCAGAGACAATAAAATAACAAATTTATGGTCTCTAGACTAATTCTTTTTGGTTTTTATGTGATGGATTTGAGCTCACTGATGATGAAAAAAAAGCAGAAATAAAATACCCGGTAATCATAAATTTGTGTGTCAGAGTGTATCCTCACTGAGGATTTTCTCAATTAACCAGTCACAAACCTGGAATATGACGAACTGAAACATGAAACAGAACTACATTTTAATTTACATAAATTTATATCATATTATAAGGGAATGTGAATTATTTTCATCTTTATTAGAATCATGACATTAATCTGTGTTCTGGAAGTTTAGGCAATGCCACTGACCACCGAAGAGTCTGATTTGCCCAATAATCTGCTGTCATTGGATTACTTTAAAATACGTTTGATTGCCTTAACACACACCATTTTGTATGGTTGTATTCTTGAACTGACATAAGAAAAATGCAATCACTGAAATGGTGAATAAGAGAGAACTTTGCGGAACAGTTACAGTGATATCCCTTGGGATAATAAAGAAATTATCTTATATTCAAGATGTTATAGGGGGTGTCTGTTAAACAAGGATACGTCACTCGGTTGTAGCTTAAATCCAGCTCTTCGATCATTCCTCCATATTTTTCAGCAAGATCAAAGGGAACTTCAACTAAGTCAAGATATGCCAGTGTCCATCTTCTCTTAGACTCTGCCATTTCCACCACAGGGCGTGATGTGACAGCTGACAAAAACTGTCAGTGATAAAAATAGAACTTGTCACTTGAACCAAGGGCTAGTAGGTGAATCCAATTAAATGAAACACCGAAACGAGTGGAAATAAGCAGTTCTAATCCTTTCCATGGGTAGATTCGACGCCGCACAGTTTTCAGCCGTTTAACACTGACAGCGACATAACAGCCACCATTTTGTTTATCACATGACTTTGAGGCGAGAACTTCCGAGATGCAACGCGTTTGTTCGAGATCGTGAAGAAACATGGCGGTGGAAATCGAGTCAGCAGAGTGAGTATGAACATTAATGCATTGAATGCCGCGTGACATGCATATATGCAAACTAATTTATAGATAAACCTTACCAAAATATGTTTTGCATGATATTTTTCCAAGTGATTGGATGTATTCCAAGCAGAGAACTTTTTATGCACACATGGTGATAGACAGTAGGGAGATGCCGGCATTGTTTTGGAAGGATGCATAGCACTTTCATTCTCACCATATCAACCAGGCGCATGTATCACGTTTCCATACTCTGTATTGAATTGGGGCTTGATTTGCTTTATTAATGTAATCATATTTATTGTCTTTGTCACTTCGATATGTTCCAATTAGAAATCGAGTGGGCAAAGGGGGATAACTGTTCCATGATTTGGGTCCAAGGGCAGACATTACTTAGTACCCAAAATTAACCAAGGCTCTCAGTGAAGCTAGAACCACAGCTAGCAGCCTATGCCAATTAGTGCTATAAGCTACTTTCAGTAGACAGCAGTCTTGCCATAATTATTTACACAACATCTATTTCAAATCTACCCCATATGCTCCATAGTGGACCATACAACACAGCAAGACCCCTTTAATATTAGTACTTGTTCATCTATTTTCCATCCGGTCAACGTTTTGTCTTCAGTGGTAGTACAGATTTTTAAATGTTTGATATTGGTTCTTTACTGTATGTAGAAACCTTTTTGATTGCTTTATCAAGAAAATGATTTTGTTTCATTTCAGTGTTGTGAGGCTCATTGAGCAATACCTGAAAGAAAACAACCTCCTAAGAACTCTCTCCATACTTCAGGTAATGATCAATGCCCAAGACGATAATACCACATTGAGGTCTCGGAGGTTCTGGCTCTTCAAATCTCTGACCAAACAACCCTGCATAATTAACAATCATTAAAAGTGGTACATGAAATGGGTTTACAGTTACTTGCAATCAATCAAATCTCCGAACTCTATCACCCAATTTATTTCGTTACCTTTTTTTAACTTTATTCTTACCCATGATTCCATGTCCTTGTCATCATGTGAATGGTAATCAGCATATAAAACAATGGACAATTTGTTCATCTACTGATTTAGATCCTCATTTTATTGTGACATGATTTACAGTCTTATTATTTTATGGTATCAATACCATCATCTGTTATATTTTTCCAGAAGTCGTGGATTAAAGATGCAAAAGGAAAACTAATTCTGGACATTTACATCATGCTACAGGATCTTTACTAGTTTTACCTGTATTTACTGCAAAGCACATATTCGATCAGTGGAATGTTGTGTTGTTATGAGGACTATTATTAGTTGCGCCTAGAATTTTACACAGTACAGTGAAACCTGTCTAAACTGGCACGTCACGGGACCGAAATAAAATGCCGGTTTAGGCAGGGTGCCGGATTAGACAGTGACGATCATTTTCCAACATGGCTGCCATTTACACTTCACAGTAGTTCCTACGAGCGTTTGATTCACCGCGCAGTCACTACTTCCTGATTATCTACCGTGTCGAGAGGAGTGTATTGGATTAAGGGATTGGACTGCTCATACCCATGCTAGCTTAGAGCGTTGGATTCACCGCGCAATCACTACTTCCTGATTATCTAGCGTGCCAGGAGGATTAATTAGTGTATTGGATTATGGGTCCTTGATTGGACTGCTCATACCCATGCCGGTTTAGACAGCGTTAATTACAGTTAAAATTGCTTGTTGGGACAGGGATGTCATGTTGTAATACGGAATAGTCAGGTGCCGGATTAGACAGTGTTTTTAGTTATGCATCAATTCAGGTAAGAGGCAAATAGGAATACAGTTAAGCTGTTTGTATTTTGTTTTCGGAATGGTGTTGTTATTTCAAGATGATAAACAAGTCAATTTTGATGTGAATCTGTTTCAGGAGGAGAGTGGGATCTCACTGAACACAGTAGACTCTGTGGACAGTTTCGTGAGTGACATCAACAGTGGTCACTGGGACACTGTCCTGCAGGCTATACAGACACTCAAGCTGCCAGACAATAAGCTGATAGAGTTGTATGAACAGGTAGATCATTTCACAAATAGTACTGTCGGTTTGAAACTATCTCTTGTCATCTAGCTGTACGAACAGGTAGATCATTGCACAATGACATTGTACTGTCGGTTTGAAACTACCTCTAGTCATTGAGTTGTATGAACAGGTAGATCATCGCACAATAACATTGTACTGTCGGTTTGAAACTACCTCTGGTCATTGAGCTGTACGAACAGGTAGATCATCACACAATAACATTGTACTGTCGCTTTGAAACTACCCCAAGTCATCGAGCTGTATGAACAGGTAGACCATCGCACAATAACATTGTACTGTCGGTTTGAAACTAGCTCTAGTTATGGGGCTGTGTGAACAGGTAGATCTGTATGAACAGGTAGACCATCGCACAATAACATTGTACTGTCGGTTTGAAACTAGCTCTAGTTATGGGGCTGTGTGAACAGGTAGATCATCGCACAATAACATTGTACTGTCAGTTTGAAACTACCTCTAGTCATCGAGCTGTACGAACAGGTAGATCAAACACCAACAATACTAAACCTAAATAGTGCTAACGCATCCAGCATAGAAATGTAACACTGGTGATCGAGTTGTATGAACGGGGGGTAGGGGCGTAACAGTATTGTCCCATCACACACTGGCCATAGAGATATACTTACAATGCTGACAGGAAAATAGAGAGCAATTCACATGATTAATTCTCATTTTTGTGCATATCTCATTGTAGGGCTACAGATAAGGGGCGTACAAGCGTAATGTACGCCTCAAAATCAATTAAGTACGACATAATACAGTCATCCCTCGCAATAACGCTCTTCGCGATACCACGGATTCGGTTAATACGCGGGGTAATCCGTGGCTCCCATAAAAAAGTTGCCCAGTGATCACACATATTCACGTCATTGAAAATAGCACATCAACAAATCCGCTCTTGAGCTCTGGTTAATCACCTTATAAAGTAGTGAAATTCAGTGCGGATTGCAATTAACAGTGTTTATTGTACATATTCATGGTTTTTTCAGATGCTTAAAACATGCAGGGTCTTTTTCAATAATAATTGCAATTATGAACAGCGAAACAGGTCGATTATCAGCCGAGTACTTACAACGTTTGCTATGATGCAACACACCGCGTAATTGCGCGGGTAAACACCGCCATCCGAGAATGTATGATGTCAGAAAACACATTTTATTTGATTAAATTCAATCCCATTTTCATTGATTAAAACTGTCTACAATAACAACGGAGAAACTGTGAGTGAAATGGCACTACCTCATTCCGTACAACACCCGCTTACCACATTCGTGAGGGTCCGTTTTTCGCGCCTACCGCGATAACACCAATTTGACATTTTTCTCAGCAATCACGAACAGATTACAGCCTTGTCATCCATTGACCCCAAGACCCGCGTTATTGACTTATTGAAGTCATATTTGACAATTAATTGCCAACATTTTGTTTTTACAATCAAAGTGGCACGTACCGCGGGAAGTCGGCGGTGACTTGTCAAACTGTCTCCTACGTAAAATGTATCCAGCCAGGTAACCCAAAAAACTTAGCAATTCTTATTATTATGTCAAATATGTTCGTAGAAAACATGCATTATACTTATACGATAGCAATATATAAGATCTCTGTTCGAATAACTGCTTGACATATAAATTATTCTGATAATGGAATAGAAATTCTTGGATGTTATATTTTCGGATCGTTTTTAACTGAATCCCCGGTACATTGAACCAAAACATCGATGTGTGCCCAGCTGATTGCTATTTCCGGCTTAGTTGAATAACAGGTAGCATGACAGGAACAACAATTGAATTATCATTTTTTGTGATGTTTGATTGCAAGTTTCATGTACATACATCTATTTTTGATTTACACAGTTTTTGTGTTTTTTTCACCTCCAACAATACGATATAGTTTTGACTGGGCACAATACCCGAAATAGCAGTTTTGCTATGTCCATGGAAAATACGATTTTACTTGGCCTTTGTTCCGCGTTATGTAATCGTTACTTATAACGCGGGTGTCTAATAACGTGGGGGGTCATCCATGGACCCCAAGACCCGCGTTATGGCGAGGGATGCCTGTATAAGATTTCAAGCGTATCGTGTACGCACATAAATACCTTTGTACGTCTAACATTTAATTTCCGTGCGTATCGTGCAAATGGAAATCTATTTCGGATAAATACTTGTCAAGTTACTTTTGCGAAACACGATTTGACACATGAGGAAACCCCGACAGTAGGAATCCCTTGTGTTGCCATGCAACGATATGCGTCACTATATTTCGATTGGCTAAAAACTACACTGTTCCTATTTATATCCAGTCGGACCTGACATTTCGCGCATCACACGGTCGCTCAGCTATTTTCAAATACAAATACATGGTTGGAAATAGTGATCGATGAATCGTCCAGACAAACCACATCACCAACTCGCTCACACAAAAACATGTCAGTACTCCTTCAAAATTCTCTATGCCGTCTCACTAACTTCCGATACTGTGATAGCTCTGGCGGCAGTGTTTACCTTGGCACATCCGTTGGCATATCTGTGGAGAACTTGAAGAAGAGCCGAGATTATGTTTCCTTTCCTAGATTTATTCCTTCAAAGTTCTTTTACAAACTAATGTGCTCGTGTGGTAAAAGGACAATGGCGTCTTATGACAAACCAAAACACAGGGTGACGACCCACACACATACCGGAAGCACATGGCAAAAAACTAACTTACTCTAAAAACATACTTTTTAACAGGAGAGCTCCTATCAAGTGAGACCGCTAAAAAATAACAAGTTACATCGTTAACGGCACAACATCTTTAACAGTTCAGGCAAACATTGTTTAAAATCACAGTTAGGAATAAAATACTATTGTACCAATTTGACAGACATTTGCACTAAGGTTTGAATCCAGTCAGTGTGTGAGTCACAGTCCTTCATACTATGACTAATTTTGAATTTTAATGATATCATGACAGAAACAAATAGTCTTTAGCTGGAATGTTTCTGTGATCATTTCAGATTGTCTTGGAGCTGATTGAGTTGCGTGAGCTGGGAGCTGCGAGGTCGCTGCTCCGTCAGACCGACCCTATGATCATGTTGAAACACAACCAGCCTGACAGATACATCCATCTGGAGAACATGTTGTCCCGGTCCTACTTCGACCCCAGGGAGGTTCGTCTTATTTTGTTTTTATATCTGCATCTGTAGTATTCTTGCTGTGTGACTGCAGTCATG
This sequence comes from Haliotis rubra, assembly GCF_003918875.1. NCBI lineage: Eukaryota > Metazoa > Mollusca > Gastropoda > Lepetellida > Haliotidae > Haliotis > Haliotis rubra. Next base: position 190,041 of record NW_025767347.1, on the reverse strand, counting down.
TAAATAATTATATCTGGACCAGACAATCCAGTTATTGACATTGTGAGTATTGCTTTACATTACTGAGATGACATTTCATGAACCAAGTTGGGGAGCCTGACCACCAGATCCAGTCAGTCACCTCCTATGACAAGCACAGGCTACCAATTTCAGTTCGAATCCGAATCTTCTCTGGGAATGTACAATATGCTTTTTGACCATGTGTGTTTTGCGCCAACACCTGGTTTATCATGTGGAGCCTGTGATTAATGTACAGTTTAAAAGGTGGACCAAACACTTAGACCATTATGAACTGATGAATACATCTTTATAATCGAAACATATTATTTTTCTGCCCGCCTTGTCATCGAAACATATTATTTTTCCTTATCCTGACTCATGCTAAGTGCTTGTCTCCTTCTTCTTGCGAATGATAGTGGAACACTTGAAATCCCTTGAAGTTCCCTTCTAAAAAGCGGACGTAAAATCATCACTCACCCACAAGTACTCTCCCTTGCCTCCTTTGGTGCCCTTTTTGGTCACATGACCAGGTATGTTTGTCAGTCTCTGCTTCTTCGCCCTTGAGGACGGTTGTGAGAGCACCTGGGTCCCTTATGTCACATATCCTTTTCTATTTTGGACCCTTTACATCTAAATGGCAGCTGTATATGGTTTTTGGATTGTATATTATCAAATGTTTTGATATTATGTCTACCATCAGAATTATACGTTGTTTGCCATGTTTTTCATCTGGTTTACAATTGATGAAAACTTGTATTCGTTGTAGGTACCGCTGTCTGGGGCTGACCCGCCATATATTATGTCCTGATTGCACTACTACATGTTCTTCCAGCTTTGCTGTAAACATTGTCAGAAACTAACTACATTGAATTTAATAACTACCTATTTTTTCTCTTCATAGACGTGCAAAGGACTGGGTAAGAAGGTATTCACAAGTCATGTCTGGTAAATCAAGTGATTGCGCTGATAACCGTGTCTTTAACTACTGCTGCCGACGTTTCATAATTCCAGTGAATTGCTGAGCGCTTTCACGAGGGCAGGTAAGCTGTTCCAGTGATGAACTCCGTCTCGAATAAGTAGAGATCGTTGTCAACGGAGCTGTCCTCATCGCAGACGAAGAAGACGAGATCTTCTTCAGCACAGAAGAAGAAGTCTACAGCTCCTAAGACTTCGTCGAAGTCTCTTCACAGCTCTACGCAGAAGACGAGATCCTTCACTGCCGATATTGTACCTCCGGAAGAAGCAGACGTGTATGATGATCCCCCCATCATCATACCTGAAGTCACAGTCGTCAGCAAGAAGACGAAGCCTGCTTCAACAGCTACATCGGCAACTATATCAGCGCAGACATTGACAGAAGACCTTCTATCAACGCAGACATCGGGTACCAGAGATAGCAGCAGCGTCAACTCTTCACAAGTGCAGCGTACCTTAGAAGAGGCCTCAACGTTCTCAGAAGCATCATCAACCCTGCAGCAGTCTCAACATACGTCGCAGAACTTCAACCCGGGGCTGTTTATGCAACAGTTTACAGATCAGATGATGTCGATGAAGAAACGCGTTGCTTCGCAGGAGGAAGCTGCTACACGAAGACCAGACGACTACAAGCCTGCGCTTGAAGGTTCAGCAGCCTCTCCAATGCACCTGGATGAAGAGGAAAGCCTGTGTGAAGGCCCACGCACCTGACGATCTTCAACGTCTGAAGCTAGAAGTCTGGACAACGCTACCAACGTCAGCTCAGCCTTAGACGTCCCCGAAGGAGCCTCTAAGATTCTCCACACAGAAGCAGATTGAAGCGTTCTCCAGAACCCTACAGACGCTGCAGATATGGATCGTCATCACCGCCGGACTTGACTCACATCGGGACCTTCGCTAAGAGGTACTCCACATCTCACAGAGGGGAGATTATGTCAATCAGCCTTCGTGGAAGGCCTAGAGAGATATCTCAAGACTCCAGGAGGGAATACATGGTCACACTGGGGACCGTTCACCTGCACGCAGCTCTACATACAGATCTACATACAGAGACTCACGTCATTATGGATCTTCAGATAGGGAAATGTCCAACTTCACCGTCTGAAGTTAGAAGTCTGGAGAACTCTACTAACGTCAGCTCAGCATAGCAGACCCCTCCGATGACAGTCGCCCTGCGCCGAAGGAATATTATCTATGCAAGCTCTCTCGATGAAGGCCTGCACGAACAGTTACGCTCAGCGAAGATCTTTTACCAGAAGTATCAGCAGTAAGAAGCCTGGAGGATTCAACGAACGCCAGCTTAGCGTTAGCAGTCCACGATGGAGCCTCCACGCAGTTTCAGCGTCTCAGCAGGAAGGATTCTAACACAGAAGTAGATCCAGTCGTTCTCCAGCATTCTACAGACTGCGCAGATACGGATCTTCCAACATGGACCTTCATCAACCTGCGCGCGCAGGCACTCACGGGGAGGATTATAATCAGAGTCAGCATGTCCCACCGTTCAACTGTAGCAGATTTCCCCTTCATCATACGGAGCCCTTCATGATACATCAGGGTTTGAGATTACAAGATCATCAGTGAATCCCGTAATAGATCTTCAAGATGGAAGATAAGAAGATAACGCAACTGGACACTACAACTAGATGTTGGATCAACGTGTGGCTGAAGGAAGAGACGCACACCTGAACTAATGATGTCAGATAACATCCGATGAAACACTGAAGATGAATTTTCATCACATTGGCTTACAAGGTATCAAGCGGACAGTTACCAGCCTTGTCACAGTTCCTCATACCCCCTTCACACTTGAGGCGGAATGAGCCGAAATGCCGTCGGAAATTCCTGAAGATTCCTGGAAATGCAAACTGCATTCTAAAACTTCTTACTCCATTCCGAATGCATTCCAACTATTCGTGTCAATTCTTGTTACATGCCCGAATGTTTTGAACATGTTCAAAACTTTCGAGGTATATTTGAAGTGGAAAAATATCGAACAACATTTGAAGTGTATTCTTACTGCATTCTAACTGCATTCTAAGTATTCTGAACGAGGGAGAATTGAAAAGGCAAGCCACTTCAAATCCTGCAAGAATGTCCCGAATGGCGTGTGGAATTTAGGTGGAATATTCTTCAAACTTATCGGAATATTTTGATTGCACTTGGAATACAGCTCGAATGTACATCGAATACACAGTCAGAACATCCCGAATACTCTTCAAATGAGCCCTGACGTCATGAGAACACAGCCGAATCACATAAAAACGTAGCCAGCTTCAAGCTGCGCAAGTTGTCTCCAGCCTCCTGGCACCACGTTGTGCTGCTCATCTTCCTCATCCACCGTACCATTGTGGAGATTAGGATAACGATTCCTCATCATGTTGTGCAGGCAGACACAGCATTCAGTGATGTCCTTCACAACGGAAGGCCTTGGCAGCATGGTGGTGAGGAGGATTTGCCAACTCTGAGACATGATTCCAAATGCATTTTCGACTACCCGTCGGCCCCTGGTGATCCTGTAGTTGTTGATTCTCTCGTCTCTCTGGAGAGTCATATGACCATACGGTTTCATCAAGAAGGCCCTTATTCCCAAGGCATTATGTCCCAGAATAAAGCATGGCATACGGTTCGTCATCTTGGGGTAAGGGGAACGGATCAGGAATTCCCATGTTCCCGTCTTCAAGGTAATCCTTGAGCTCGCACTCGGTGAAGATCTGAGCATCAGACATACTTCCGTAAGCACCAACCTTACATAGTTCTGGGATGATCAGGCTGATCGTGTTCCTTGCCACGCGGAAGCTGTACATGATGCTGGAGTACCTACCACCTGAAGCCAGGAACCTCAATGTGATGTCCAGCTTCAAGCCTGGAGGTAGCGTTTCTCATATATGTATCCTGCTTCTGTATTTTGGTCCCACTTTCTGCACCAACTCATCGACAGGCTCCATCCTAAGGTAGTTGAAGAATGACTGCATGTCCTCAACTCTGAGCTCCTCCATCAGTCTTGTAATGTCCATACAGCATCCTCCTTTCCTCTGTCAGCCATGCTCTTGTCTGGAATGTCCTGGGTCTTCTCTTGTTTCTTCTCCTGGTCTCCTCCACATTTCTTTCAATCAGGGCTTCCTGGAGGACAGCAATCTGGAGCAACGCCACATGGTCGAGGTGGTCCATACTCTATAGGATTTGGGCATTTCGGACATTCGTGTTACATTCTAAGTGCATTTGAAGGACATTTGAAATATTTGAGCTGCATTCTGTTTTAATTCTTTAACATTCGATCCATATTCAGGGGTCATTCCAAGAGGGTTCTGAATGCATTCTATGTAAATTTGTACATCATTCGAGGTTACATTCCAACTGAAACCCGAGTGCTATTCACGAGCAGAATTGAGCCAATATTGCTGGCTGATCTAAAATTCATTTTAAGTATTCTTAGTGTATTCTAATCCGCATTCTAATTATTCCTACTCTATTCCGATTCATTTCGAGCTGCATTGAGATCTAGGACATTTGGAATGTACAAGAATCATTCGAGTAGCGGGTTCATTGCGTTCTAAGTATTCCCCAGCATTCTTACAAGGCTTGAAAAAATTGTTTATTTTGACATTTCTCTCGAATCGCGGTGAATTTTGCAAAAAATATTTTCTGGCTGATTCTCCTTGATTCCTGTCAATTAAAATAAGTGTGAAGGATGAGAGACATCGGTTACAGTCAGAACATCTGTATAAGATGACGACACTGCAGTAAAGATTATGAAGTTGAAGAATACAGTCACAACAGACGGGAACAAGTCAGGATCGATTACTATCTGCGAAGTTTGGCTCGGCACTCCACTCAACCATTGACAAGCCCGAACAGAGGTTCGGACAAGGCCACCGTGTTGACGAAGAAATCATGACTGCACAAGATTCTCACGAGGATCGGATTTACCACGGCAACACCGGTGACATCACTCGAAATCTGATTGGTCCTTGAGAAACATCCCCTCGCAGAACTCGATCATAGTCACATGCCAGGAAGTCGATCTACAGTTGTAAACAACTCTTTCAGCGTGGGAAGGCTCCATTTATAGTCCAGTTAGCAGGGTACAGCGTGGTTCGGCTATCTTCACCTGTCAGCAGATTTAATATTGGTTATCTGGGGACTTGCAGCGACAAAGCGTTAAAGGCGATTTCTGCTTTCGCGGCAGCCAGTCGACTATAAAATAGACTTCACATCGATGCTCACCTCGACAACTAATCCAGTACATCATAGGATTTTGCTGTAGATCAACCTGTTGGAGCATGAAAGCACTGATCAATGCCATACAACATGGCATCCATGGTTTGGAACGAAGAAATCAATGACTGCAGTAGCATTCAAGATTCTCACGTCTGGATCATTTACCTGCAACAACCGGTGATGTACACAGGCATGAAATCCAGGAGCAAAGAATTGGTCCATGAGTCTGCATATCAACCTGTTGGAGATGAAAGCAGTGATCAACAGCTTTACAACACTGGTCCAGCAAACAACTTTAAAGGACTCCGCGCGCAAAGGCTTTGAAGCATCTCATGGGACGGTCCACAGCTTCAAGGCTACCACGGTCCACAAGGACAACTCCACCTATTGGTAGTGTTCATACATCAACAAACAACCCTGGATCTACCAGAGTGGGTCAAACCTGCCTGGTCCATCCACACACCAAGCAAGCTCACCAGGATTCCGGCATTGTTCCAGCTACACGGTGGGAGTGTATCAAAGCTTTGCCTGAAGACTAGAGGGTACTCCACCAGAGCAGCGAAAGCAGTAACACTAGATCTACACAGATCAACTCGCAACTTGTACGACGACAAGTGGCAGAGATTTGAACAGTATGCAATGAGAAAAGGCTTTTAGGTGGTGAAAGCAACCCATCCTCAAGTGGCAGAATACTTGTGTCATTTGCGACAGAAGAGATACTTAAAAGGTTCAACACTCTCAACGCATCTTGGCTGCTCTCAGCACATTATCATTATGAACCATGAAGATGTGTGTCAATTGGATCTCAACGTAGTTCTACAACTCCCTGCATCTCACCAGTGATGGCTAACATCTCACGAGAGCCTCTAGAAGCGGACATCCTTTGAACTACTGTCACAGAAAACACTGTTTCTGATCGCCCTAGCAACAGCAGCACGGATGTCAGAAATACATGCTCTGATCTTTGAAGCAAGACATCAGTGACATCGTACATCTTGGACTGAGATGGGACTTTATTGCCAAGAACCAACTGCCCGGCCAGCTTGACAGACAGTTCCACATCCCAGCACTTTCTACAGTCCTTTGGCCACAGGATACACAGGACTTATCCTTATGCCCTGTCAGAGCATTGAAAGTCTACCTACAAAGGACAAAAATAAGGAGACGAAAATTCAAGCGCCTATTCATCCCCTTATCCACTGAGACGCCCACGGAAGTCTCACGGACAACTATATCAGTTTGGATGAGAGCCGTCATACTAAGGGCCTACAAAGCAGCAGGACTTGAGCCTCCACAAGCCTCCCAATCCCCTGCAGTCAGAGCCTTGGCATCTACACTTGCTCTGCATGGAAACTGCTCGATTACAACAATAATGGAGGGCTGCAATAATGGGGGGGAAATACAGGGGTAAAACAGCAGCCAGTGAATCAGGAAGTAGCCTGACCCACCACTGATTCTGGACAGATTCTGCAAACATTTAGCATGAGTCAGGATAAGGGGAAATAATTTTCTGACTAAAATTGATATTTTATCCCCGCTTAGCGGCGTTTGCGGGGAGGGTATTAAAATGGACTCCTCATCCGTCCGTCCGATCATCCGTCCGATCCGTCAAGTCCGTCCGTCATCCGTGCACATTTGTCTTTTCCGAACAGAACTCTAAAACCGTTCAATATTTCTTCACCAAACTTGGCACATACATGGATCTGGTGGTGTTGTGGTGCCTTTTGGTAGTTTTGGAATTCTGAATCAAATATTTTTGGCGTTTCCATGGCACAAGTTAGACTTAGACTGAAATTGGTGGTGGTAGCTCTTTTCGAGACAGAACTCTAAAACCGTTCAATATGTCTTCACCAAACTTGGCACATAGATAGATCTGGTGGTGTAGTGGTGCCTTTTGGTAGTTTTGGAATTCTGAATAAAATATTTTTGGGGGTTTCCATGGCACAAGTTAGAGCTTAGACTGAAATTGGTGGTAGTGCTCTTTTCGAGACAGGGGCTCTCTAAAACGTTCAATATGTCTTCACCAAACTTGGCACATAGATAGATCTGGTGGTGTAGTGGTGCCTTTTGGTAGTTTTGGAATTCTGAATTAAAATATTTTTGGCGTTTCCATGGCAACAAGTTCGACTTAGCCTGGAAATTGGTGGTAGTGCTCTTTTCGAGACAGAACTCTAAAACCGTTCAATATGTCGTCACCAAACATGGCACATAGATAGATCTGGTGGTGTACTGGTGCCTTTGGTAGTTTTGAATTCTGAATCAAATATTTTTGGCGTTTCCATGGCACAAGTTCGACTTAGACTGAAATTGGTGGTAGTGCTCTTTTCCGGAGCAGAACTCTAAAACCGTTCAATATGTCGTCACCAAACTTGGCACATAGATTGATCTGGTGGTGTACTGGTGCCTTTTGGTAGTTTTGGAATTCTGAATCAAATATTTTTGGCGTTTCCATGGCAACAAGTTTGACTTAGACTGAAATTGGTGGTTGTGCTCTTTTCGAGAAGCAGAACTCTAACACCATTCAATATTTCTTCACCAAACTTTGCACATAGATAGATCTGGTGGTGTACTGGTGCCTTTTGGTAGTTTTGGAATTCTGAATAAAATATTTTTGGCATTTCCATGGCAACAAGTTTGACTTACACTGAAATTGGTGATAGTGCTCCTTTCTGGAGCAGAACTTTTAAACCCTTTCAATACTCTCCTTCCACTTTTCTATGTACACACCTAAATATTTGACATAATCATAACTCGTAGACATAATCATGAAGAGTATTTTGCCATTGCGGGGGATATTGATGACTTTGTCTTCTTGTTTATACTTATCCTGACTCATAAGGTCAGCCCACCCAACCTCCCCTCTCAGGGCACTCTGGATTTCCCTGTAAATCCAGATTGTTGAGGCATACAAATGGAGAGAGTGACAAACATAACTGGTCATGTGACCAAAAAAGGCGCCAAAGGAGGCAAGGGAGACTACTTGTGGGTGAGTGATGATTTTACATCCACTTTTTAGAAGGGAACTTCAAGGGATTTCAAGTGTTCCACTATCATTCGAAAGAAGAAGGAGACAAGCATTTAGCATGAGTCAGGATAAGTATAAAATATCAATTTTAGTCAGAAAGTTACATGTCCTTTTTGGTAGATCCCAAATGCACATATATGTGCTTTTATTTCCCATTTTTACCTTGTAGGCTTATCCAGAGGGCCAAACTAAAGAAAAGCGCCGTAATGCCATTGCCACAGCTCTCGCCGGTGAGGTGAACGTGGTGCCACCCTCCCGTCTCCTGGCACTGCTGGGTCAGGCGCTCAAGTGGCAGCAGCACCAGGGTCTTCTGCCTCCAGGTAGGCCCCTTAGCATCCTAGAGCCCAGGTCTTCAGCTTCAAGGTAGGCCCCTTAACATCCTAGAGCCCGGGTCTTCAGCTTCCAGGTAGGCCCCTTAACATCCTAGAGCCAGGGTCTTCAGTTTCCAGGTAGGCCCCTTAACATCCTAGAGCCAGGGTCTTCTGCCTCCAGGTAGGCCCCTTAACATCCTAGAGCCAGGGTCTTCAGTTTCCAGGTAGGCCCCTTAACATCCTAGAGCCAGGGTCTTCAGCTTCCAGGTAGGCCCCTCAACATCCTAGAGCCAGGGTCTTCAGCTTCCAGGTAGGCCCCTTAACATCCTAGAGCCAGGGTCTTCAGCTTCCAGGTAGGCCCCTTAACATCCTAGAGCCAGGGTCTTCAGCTTCCAGGTAGGCCCCTTAACATCCTAGAGCCAGGGTCTTCAGCTTCCAGGTAGGCCCCTTAACATCCTAGAGCCAGGGTCTTCAGCTTCCAGGTAGGCCCCTTAACATCCTAGAGCCAGGGTCTTCAGCTTCCAGGTAGGCCCCTTAACATCCTAGAGCCAGGGTCTTCAGCTTCCAGGTAGGCCCCTTAACATCCTAGAGCCAGGGTCTTCTTCCAGGTAGGCCCCTTAACATCCTAGAGCCAGGGTCTTCAGCTTCCTGGTAGGCCCCTTAACATCCTAGAGCCAGGGTCTTCTGCCTTCCAGGTAGGCCCCTTAACATCCTAGAGCCAGGGTCTTCAGCTTCCAGGTAGGCCCCTTAACATCCCTAGAGCCAGGGTCTTCAGCTTCCTGGTAGGCCCCTTAACATCCTAGAGCCAGGGTCTTCAGCTTCCTGGTAGGCCCCTTAACATCCTAGAGCCAGGGTCTTCAGCTTCCAGGTAGGCCCCTTAACATCCTAGAGCCAGGGTCTTCAGCTTCCAGGTAGGCCCCTTAACATCCTAGAGCCAGGGTCTTCAGCCTCCTGGTAGGCCCCTTAACATCCTAGAGCCAGGGTCTTCAGCTTCCAGGTAGGCCCCTCAACATCCTAGAGCCAGGGTCTTCAGCTTCCTGGTAGGCCCCTCAACATCCTAGAGCCAGGGTCTTCTGCCTCCAGGTAGGCCCCTTAACATCCTAGAGCCAGGGTCTTCAGCTTCCAGGTAGGCCCCTTAACATCCTAGAGCCAGGGTCTTCAGCTTCCTGGTAGGCCCCTTAGCATCCTAGAGCCAGGGTCTTCAGCTTCCAGGTAGGCCCCTTAACATCCTAGAGCCAGGGTCTTCAGCTTCCAGGTAGGCCCCTTAACATCCTAGAGCCAGGGTCTTCAGCTTCCAGGTAGGCCCCTTAACATCCTAGAGCCAGGGTCTTCTGCTTCCAGGTAGGCCCCTTAACATCCTAGAGCCAGGGTCTTCTGCCTCCAGGTAGGCCCCTTAACATCCTAGAGCCAGGGTCTTCAGCTTCCAGGTAGGCCCCTCAACATCCTAGAGCCAGGGTCTTCAGCTTCCAGGTAGGCCCCTTAACATCCTAGAGCCAGGGTCTTCTGCCTCCAGGTAGGCCCCTTAACATCCTAGAGCCAGGGTCTTCAGCTTCCTGGTAGGCCCCTTAACATCCTAGAGCCAGGGTCTTCTGCCTCCAGGTAGGCCCCTCAACATCCTAGAGCCAGGGTCTTCAGCCTCCAGGTAGGCCTGTTACATCCTACAACCTGGCTTAGTTGCAGATATATTATCCAGGGCCGGATCCAGGATTTTGGAGAAGGGGCTGCACATATATCATGAAGTCCAAAGGTTGGGGGAAATGCTCCTCAGGGAAAATGTGTTGTGGGAGAAGAGGGGGATGTGCACCCTGCACCCCTCCTCTGCATCCGCCCCTGTTATCTTTGTCATTTTGTCTGTTAGTACATATATGATCCTGTATTCCAGGTTCACCTATGGCTGTGTTCCAAGACCCTGGTCTACAATGTAGTGACTCCCTTATACATGATCTTGTATTTCCAATACAGCTATGGATGTGTTTTGAGGCCACAATTCAGGATTTTATACCTCCCATGTTGCTTCTTATACTCATGCATGATCCTGTATTTCCGATACAGCTATGGATGTGTTTTGAGGCCACAATTCAGGATTTTATACCTCCCATGTTGCTTCTTATACTCATGCATGATCCTGTGTTCCAGGTACAACCATTGATGTGTTCCGAGGCAAGGCTGCAGTCAAGGAACAGGAGGAGGAGAAGTATCCCACACAGCTCAGCAAGACAATCAAGGTACACACCAGTTCATAACCCTCGTGTTAAATATTACAGACCCGTGAAGGTCCGGGTTAGAATTAACCTTCAGTAACCCATGCTTGTCGTAAGAGGCGACTAACGGGATCGGGTGGTCAGGCTCGCTTGCTTGGTTGACACATGTCATCGGATCCCAATTGAGCGCAGATTGATGCTCATGCTGTTGATCACCGGATTGTCTGGTCCAGACTCGATTATTTACAGACTGCCGCCATATAGCTGAAATATTGCTGAGTGCGGTGTAAAACTAAACTCACTCTCTCACCTATATTAGAGATTTAGGAGTCATGGTTATATAAGGGAGCTAACTCGCATTCCTAGACAATTATACTGTGTTAACAATTGCACATAAATCAGAATGATGCGGTTGTCAGTAAGTATGGTATTATTATCAGAATTACGTATGCTTTTGTTCATCTGTGCGGGACCTGTTCAACTGAGAGATCTTAAACTGTCTGAGAGGTATTCTAGAAGTTGTAAGTAGGAACTTGAGGGCTCCAGATAAGAGGGCTGTATCGGTATGTATGGATAAAAAATATACGCGATCACGGTAGGAAATAATTTAGAAAGCATTAGCGAATCGCACCACAGCAATGGTGTAATGCGGTCTTAGAATCATTTACAGGCGTATTTATCTGAAAAAGTATTGTTTTATTGTTTATTGACCTGTTTACACAAGAGTAGCAATGTTGTGGTGCATATATGAAGCGAAACACAAGATTACTGATAGTCCATTAGCTTCCATTCAATTACTCTAAATGTACACTTAAGGTTTTCCAGTACTCAATATTGAACAAATAAAGTCACATTACTCTGATGTTGAAAAATTATCTAGAGCCCTGTGTTATTCTTAAGAGATCTTGGCACTTTGACTGTTGTAAGTCTATTAAGGTATAGGAGTTCATCTTAGCACTAAGATGGCTTTGCTGAATGGGCTCCCAGACCTTGGCCACATTTCATGAAGCTGTGGTAATGGTATAGCTATAGGTACATCTATGTAATCATAGTTCTATGCCATCGCTATGAAACAGAGATATAGTGAAACAGAAGATATAACACAATCGTTCATTCTTGGGTTGATGCTGAATATGTGTCTCAACATAACACAATCTTTGTCTTTCATTCCTTAGGTCTGATGCCTTGTTTGATATATGTGTCTAATGCCTGTGTTCCCTACTTGTGTCTGATGCCCTGTTTCCTACCTGTGTCTGATGCCTGTGTCCTACCTGTGTCTTATGCCTATGTCTGATGAATGTGTTTCCTACCCTGTCTTGTGTTTACTATGTGTCATGTGTGCCTGTGTGTGCCTGCCTATGTTTCCCATGTCTGCTGCCTGTGCTTGCCCGTGTTTCCTACCTGTGTCTGAACCCCATGTTTCCTACCTGTGTCTGATGCCCGTGTTTCCCTACCTGTGTCTTGTGCCTGTGTCTGATGCCTGTGTTTCCTACCTGTGTCTGATGCCCGTGTTTCCTACCTGTGTCTGATGCCCGTGTTTCCCTACCTGTGTACCTGTGTCCCTGTGTTTCCTGCCCTGTGTCTGATGCCCTGTGTTTGTACCTGTGTCTGATGCCCTGTGTTTCCTACCTGTGTCTTGTGCCTGTGTCTGATGCCTGTGTTTCCTACCTGTGTCTGATGCCTGTGTTTCCTACCTGTCTGAGTGTTTCCGCACCCCATGTTTCCTACCTGTGTCTGATGCCTGTGTTTCCTACCTGTGTCTTATGCCTATGTCTGATGAATGTGTTTCCTACCTGTCTTGTGCCTGTGTCTCCTGCCTATGTGTCCTGATGCCTGCCTGTGTACTTCCTGCCTGTGTTTCCTACCTGTGTCTGATGATGTTTCCTACCCTGTGTCTCCTTGCCTGACCTGTGTCTTCAGATGCCTGTCTTGTGCCTGTGTTTCCGATGTTTCCCTACCCACCTGTGTCTGATGCCTGTGTTTCCTACCTGTGTCTGATGCCTGATGTTTCCTACCTGTGTCTTGTGCCTGTGTCTGATGCCTGTGTTTCCTACCTGTGTCTGATGCCCGTGTTTCCTACCTGTGTCTGATCCCTGTGTTTCCTACCTGTGTCTGATGCCGTGTTTCCTACCTGTGTCTTGTGCCTACCTGTGTTTGTTTTGCCTGCCTTGTGCTGATGCCCGTGTGTCTGATGCCTGTGTTTCCTACCTGTGTGTCTTGTGCCTGTGTCTGATGCCTGTGTTTCCTACCTGTGTCTGATCTGATGCCTGTGTTTCCTACCTGTGTCTTGTGCCTGTGTTTCCTGATACCTGTGTTCCTGCCTGTGTCTGATGCCTGTGTTTCCTACCTGTGTCTGATGCCTGTGTTTCCTACCTGTGTCTGATGCCCGTGTTTCCTACCTGTGTCTGATGCCCGTGTTTCCTACCAGTGTCTGATGCCTGTGTTTGATACCTGTGTCTTGTGCCTGTTTCCTACCTGTTTTTCATGCTAGTGTTTCACACCTCTGTTTAATATTATGCCTGTGTTACAGTTCGGTCAGAAGGCCCATGTGGAGTGTGCAAGGTTTTCCCCCGATGGCCAGTACCTGGTCACTGGGTCAGTGGACGGCTTTATAGAGGTGTGGAACTTCACCACCGGCAAGATCAGGAAGGATCTGAGATATCAAGCACAGGTGAGCTCCCTCAACACTTCAGTGGCCAAGTGGAAGCTGCAGTGGCTTCAGTGGCCAAGTGGAAGCTGCAGTGGCTGAGCTGGTTAGGGGCCTGACTCTGTGTGCTGGCAGTTAGGTGCCTGACTCGGAGGGTGTGGGTTCGAATCCTGATTGGGACTCAACCCAACAATAGTACTAGGAGCTGTACTTTACTGAAGAAGTGTAATCCCAATATGACATATGTTACATTTGACCACTTTCTAACTGGCACTGTGTATTCATGGCATTAGGTATTTATATAAGCCTTGGTAATTTGCTGTGTGGAGTTGTGTCCCTTTGGCATGGTATTTGCTCAGGTCAGTCAGGTCCCGACTGCATAGATTTATGCTCATGCTGATGATCACTGGATTGATTTGGTCCAGACACAATTATTTACAGACCGCTGTTCTACAGTGTGGTGTTAAACAACGAAGCAAAACAAGCAGTCAGACTTGTTAATCAAGCATCAAACGAATGTTGCGTTTGGACCCTGGCATAGATAAATGTTCATGCTGTTGATCACTGGATTTCTAGTCCTGACTTGATAATTTACAGATATCCAGCATATAGGTGGACTATTGCTGAGTGCAGCATTAAACAACAAAGAAAACAAAACAAATAGTCAGATTTGTAAATCAAATATCAAACTGTTGCCTTTAGACCCTAGCGTAGATTGATATTTATGATGTTGATCACTGGATTGCTTGCTTCTCCAGGATAACTTCATGATGATGGACGATGCTGTGTTATGTATGAGCTTCAGCCGAGACTCTGAGATGCTGGCTACAGGGGCCCAGGATGGGAAGATAAAGGTGAGTCAGTATCTCTGTCAGTATAGGCCTTGAGGAGGACTGTCAGATAAAGAGTGAGTATAGGTATAGGCCTGAGGAGGACTGTCAGATAAAGGTGAGTCTGTATCTCTGTCAGTATAGGCCTTGAGGAGGACGGAAAGATAAAGGTGAGTCTGTATCTCTGTCAGTATAGGCCTTGAGGAGGACTGTCAGATAAAGGTGAGTCTGTATCTCTGTCAGTATAGGCCTTGAGGAGGACTGTCAGATAAAGGTGAGTCTGTATCTCTGTCAGTATAGGCCTTGAGGAGGACTGTCAGATAAAGGTGAGTCTGTATCTCTCTTTGGTCCCGCAAATTTCTTCATTAATTATCACTATTAGAGTCCGGTTAACTAAACTCAGGATAAGTAAACAATACCGCTTAATTAAACGCGTCTTCACGGTCCCTGGAAGTAAATTACTTAACAAAAGATACTGGATAACTAAATTAGCTTATCACCACATAATCCGACATGAGGGGCAGTCGTCGTGTCAGTCTCCAGTCAAACAAACATCCTACTTACAGCTCGCTGGTGTCAAGCAGTTGACAATACACTGACAACTGGAGGCCAGCCCTGATAAGTTGTTCATTGTTACATATGCATACATATACATGCATATGGTTGTCATTACAGAGTTTTTATAAGTTTGGATAAGTAAAATTCCTGATAAGTAAACAATTTTGGCGAGTCCCTTGAAATTTTACTTATCAGGTTTCCACTGTATATTTTAGGACCAATCGCACATGCCCTCACTCGATCGCTTTCCTATCATCCCACCTCAGCAATCACTCACTCCTGCACTGACTCACATAAACACTCACTCCACTTCCACTCACTCCCTCACTCTCACACCAACACTCACACCAACACTCACACCAACACCTCACTCAATCACCACTCACACCAACACTCACCACTCACACTTGTTCACTCACTCCTCACACTCAACACTGTTCTTGTTCTCACTCACCAACACTCACTCACACCAACACTCACTCACACCAACACTCACTCACTCACACCAACACTCACTCATACTCTCACTTGTTCACTCACACCAACACCACTCACTCACTCACACCAACACTCACTCACTCACTAAAGCATGCATAACTCCAGTAATGTTGAACCTGACATCAGATCCTATTATGCCTTATAGTGTGTACCTGTGTTTGTTTGTTTTCAGAGTACATGGTCTGAAATCAGGTAAAACACTCAAGGAGTTTAGAAGCCACACGTCCTTTGTTAACGATGCAGTGTTCACACAAGATGGCCATCACATCATCAGGTAACTTGACCTCTTTGTCCACATTCAATTTGGTGTGACAACTGTGATGACACGTGAAGATCTGGGAAGGAACTCTGGGAAGATCTGCAGCACCCCTGCTTTGGGGAAAGAGGCAATGAGTTCGATTTAGTGAGACTTGCTGACTTGTTTGACACATGTGTTCTTGTTATGATTGTGTAGATCGATGCTCATGATGTCAATCACTGGATTGTCTGGTCCATACTCAATTAAACACTGCTCCCATAAGGCTGGAAACAGCTGAGTGCAGCAGTAAACAGAGTCTAAGTCATCATCATGCTCAGTGTGAATGAAATCTTCTGAGTTGATCTGTAATGGGATATCCTCAGATTTCACCTGTGCAGATCCGGGTTAGAATTGATCTTCAGTAACTCATGTTTGTCGTAAGAGGTTAAGAACGGGATCAGGGTGGTCAGGCTCGCTGACTTGGTTAACACATGTCATCGTATCCCAATTGCGTAGATCGATACTTATGCTGTTGATCACTGCAGGTCTGGTCCAGACTTGATTATTTACAGACCGCTGCCATGTAGGTGGAATGTTGCTGAGTGCGGTGTAAAACTAAACTCACTCTCTCACTCAAATATTAGAGATTTAGGAGTCAAGGTTATATAAGGCATAAAACTAAACTCACTTATTCGATCCCAATTGCTGATATCGATGCTCATGCTGTTGATCACTGGATTGTCTGGTCCAGACTGGATTATTTACAGACCGCCGCCACATAGCTGGAATATTGCTGAGTGCGGCGTAAAACTAAACTCACTCACTCCTCCATGTGTTATTATATTGATAGGTTTGAATACATCTCTCTCTTTTTGACCATACCCGTGAAGATCCGGGTTAGAATTACAGACCCCCGCCATATAGCTGGAATATTGCTGAGTGCAGCGTAAAACTAAACTCACTCACTCTTTTTTACCATACCTGTGAAGATCCGGGTTAGAATTACAGACCGCCGCCGTATAGCTGGAATATTGCTGAGTGCAGCGTAAAACTAAATTCACTCACTCTTTTTGACCACTGTTGAGTGTCAGAGATTCAACAGTTCACTGATTAAAATACTATAGTGCAGTCCTCCAGGACTGAAACCCCAACCCATGAAACACTGCACACTGTTTCTGTTGAAGTCAGCGCTGGTGGGGTAGCACAGTGGTTAAAGCGTTTGCTCACCACCATGAAGGCCCGGGTTTGATTTACCACATGGGTTCAATGTGTGAAGCCCATTTCTGGTGTCCACTGCTGTGATATTGCAGGAATATTCCTAACAGTGTGAAACTAAACTCACTCACTCATTTTGTTGAAGTTTCAACATTTTTGTTTCAGTCCAAGTTCAGACGGTACAGTCAAAGTGTGGAATGTCAAGTCAACCGAGTGTCAGAGCACCTTCAAGTCCCTCGGGGGTACAACCGGTACAGACATCACCGTGCACAGCGTTCACCCACTACCCCGTAACGTGGAGCAGTTCATCGTGTGTAACCGATCCAACACCGTCGTCATCATGAACCTCCAGGGCCAGGTGTGTAGCGTCGGAGAGATCATACACAGGGACGTCAGCTCAGACGTGCAGAATAGTTGTACAGATGCTGTGGATATGTTATTTGCACATTTTGATTACTTGTTAAAAATACCTGTGAAGATCTGGGTCAGGATTGGTCTTCAGTGGCCCATGTTTGTCGTAAGTGGCAACTAACTGGATCCGGTGGTCAGGCTCACTGACTTGGTTGACACATGTCATTGTATCACATTTTGTACATCAGTCCCCATGCTTTTGATCACTCGATTGTCTGATTCAAAGTCGATTGTTTACACACTGATGCCATATAGCTGGAATATTTCTGAGTTTGGGGTTAAACGAAAAACAAACTAGAACTTGTCAAAGATAGGGCTGGCTAAAGAATATAGATTATAGAGATTGAAAATCATTAATAAAATATCAGTTGATTACTGATACATATTGGGGAAGTATCTTTGAAGAAAAATGCCAAAAAACGTCAGAACGAAATGAATATATTTCACATCACAGGTGAATGGTGACTTGTTTATTCACAGAGTAACAAAACAGCCTCCTGAACATAATTTAGAAGCAACACATGAAAACCGACCTAACTTTGTGTATTGTGTGAAGGGGGGTGGTGGGGTAGCCTAATGGTTAAAGCGTTGGCTCGTCATGCCGAAGACCCGGGTTCGAATCCCCACATGGGCACAATGCATGAAGCCCATTTCTGGTGTCCCCCGCAGTGATGTTGCTGGAGTATTGCTAAAAGTGGCGTTAAACCAAACTCAGTCAGTCAGTCAGTATTGTGTGAAGAAATTAAAACTTTATGTGTTTGTTTTAGATGTATAAAGATATATCACATCATTCAGCATCTGTGATGTAGATAATAATCATAAAGACAATAATGAATTTGTTTAGAGCCAACTGGAAGCGGTTAGGTTTTAAGTGGCTTTACAGGGACCCACTGTACAATGGTGGTAACAAGTTGCTTTGATTACATGTTTAGCCCTGCAGGCTGATTCTGTACTGCAAGGACGTTGTCAACTGCATGGGATTCTGGGTAACAACGGGTTCCCAGTGACAATGTCGGGCTGATCAGGTTTATGACTTGGTTAATAGCGTTATACCAGAATGACAGATTGTTGTTGACAGTATAAGTATTCACTGGTCCTGATATGCAGACTGGGATATTGCTGACCTCAGCATAACACAACAAGGCAGTCAAACATACAATGGAAACAACCAGATTACTGACTTGGTTGAGTGAGGGTCATTTTTCTGGAGTTTTAATGACTGTCTCTCTTCACAAAGGTTTTCGAAACAAACTGCAAAAATATAAGGCTTGCCAGTCCTTCACATGTGTTTATATTGATTGACTGAAACTTGTTCACCAAGTTGTGTATAAACAGGTCCCTGCATACATCGATACTGCTGTTACACCATCTATGGTTGATATGTCATTTTTCTGTGATTTCTTGCGTAATGACCTGTAATGACAACAGTTTTATTTGTTTCTATTTTGTCCATATTGGTCAGGGAATTCTTGACTGAGAATCAGTTGCAAAAAGAACATATGTTACTGCTAGACATGGGATTTGACCTATAATGTCCATTCTCTGTGAGATGAGACATGTGTTACTGCTAGACAAGGGATCTGACCTATAATGTCTATTCTCTGTGAGATGAGACATGTGTTACTGCTAGACATGGGATATGACCTATAATGTCTATTCTCTGTGAGATGAAACATGTGTTACTGCTAGACATGGGATATGACCTATAATGTCTATTCTCTGTGAGATGAAACATGTGTTACTGCTAGACATGGGATATGACCTATAATGTCTATTCTCTGTGAGATGAAACATGTGTTACTGCTAGACATGGGATATGACCTCTAATGTCCATTCTCTGTGAGATGAAACATGTGTTACTGCTAGACAAGGGATCTGATCTATAATGTCTATTCTCTGTGAGATGAAACATGTGTTACTGCTAGACATGGGATATGACCTCTAATGTCCATTCTCTGTGAGATGAGACATGTGTTACTGCTAGACAAGGGATCTGACCTATAATGTCTATTTTCTGTGAGATGAAACATATGTTACTGCTAGACAAGGGATATGACCTATAATGTCTATTCTCTGTGAGATGAAACATGTGTTACTGCTAGACATGGGATATGACCTATAATGTCCATTCTCTGTGAGATGAAACATGTGTTACTGCTAGACTATAAGACATGACATGTGACTGCTAGACATATGACCTCTAATGACCATTCTCTGTGAGATGAAACATGTGTTACTGCTAGACATGGGATATGACCTATAATGTCTATTCTCTGTGAGATTAAACATATGTTACTGCTAGGCATGGGATATGACCTCTAATGTCCATTCTCTGTGAGATGAGACATGTGTTACTGCTAGACGTGGGATATGACCTATAATGTCCATTCTCTGTGAGATGAAACATGTGTAACTGCTAGACAAGGGATCTGACCTATAATGTCTATTCTCTGTGAGATGAAACATGTGTTACTGCTAGACATGGGATATGACCTCTAATGTCCATTCTCTGTGAGATGAGACATGTGTTACTGCTAGACAAGGGATCTGACCTATAATGTCTATTTTCTGTGAGATGAAACATATGTTACTGCTAGACAAGGGATATGACCTATAATGTCTATTCTCTGTGAGATGAAACGTGTGTTACTGCTAGACATGGGATATGACCTCTAATGTCCATTCTCTGTGAGATTAAACATGTGTTACTGCTAGACATGGGATATGACCTATAATGTCCATTCTCTGTGAGATGAGACATGTGTTACTGCTAGACATGGGATATGACCTCTAATGACCATTCTCTGTGAGATGAAACATATGTTACTGCTAGACAAGGGATATGACCTATAATGACCATTCTCTGTGAGATGAAACATATGTTACTGCTAGACATGGAATATGACCTATAATGTCCATTCTCTTTGAGATGAAACATATGTTACCATGGTTACTGCTAGACATGGGATATGACCTGTTATGTCCATTCTCTGTGAGATATAACGTGTGTTACTGCTAGACATGGAATATGACCTATAATGTCCTTTCTCTGTGAGATTTGATGCAGCTGGAAACACTGAACCAAGAAAGTTAATATGTGAATGGAGTTAGTGTATATTAGTGGTTGTCCAATTAATTGAAATTTTAACCAATTCCCAACACTAGTGTATATGTTGATTTCACTTGGCTTGTGTGATACTTCCAGATTGTGCGTAGTTTCTCCAGTGGTAAGCGAGAGGGGGGAGACTTCGTGTGTGCGTCGCTGTCTCCTCACGGGGAGTGGATCTACTGTGTTGGAGAGGATATGGTGCTGTACTGCTTCAGTGTATCCACCGGAAAGCTGGAGAGAACTCTCACAGTGAGTATATTAATTTTGGGTTATAACTGGTCCCTGAACAAGTGGACAAAAACTGAAGCAGCTTAAACAGCTCATACACCAACCACTTTGGTCACACGAGGTTAGACATGCTTTCACATCAGTGGTGGTAAGGTTAAGTGGTTGGGAGATTGACAAAACAGTGGGGAGATTTATGTTAAAAGGTCGGGAGATTGAAAAAAGTTTGGGAGATTGACAAAAAGGTCAGGAAATTGACAAAATGGTGGGGAAATTGATGTTAAAAGTTGAGAAGATTGACAAACTGGGGGGAAATTGATGTTAAAAGCTGAGGAGATTGACACAAAGACGGAGAGATTGACAAATAGGTCACAGAGAGGATTTGAAAACAGTTATTACAACGGTGTGTGTGTGTGGGTGTATGTGCTGGTGGACAATGGGGCATGGAAAGAGGTGTCTATGTGTGGACAAGGGTCCATGAAAGAGGTGTCTAGGTGTGGACAAGGGTCCATGAAAGAGGTGTCTATGTGTGGACAATGGGGCATGAAAAAGGGGGTCCATGAAAGAGGTGTCTATGTGTGGACAAGGGTCCATGAAAGAGGTGTCTATGTGTGGACAATGGGGCATGAAAGAGGTGTCTATGTGTGGACAAGGGTGCATGAAAGAGGTGTCTATGTGTGGACAAGGGTCCATGAAAGAAGACCTTGTTAAATTTTTGCAGTTATAGAATTATGAATAAATTAATTTAACACAAATTCCCCTGTACGATAACCTCCAGATCCTAGCATTGATGTTGCTATAATCTTATTTCAGGTTCATGAAAAGGATGTGATTGGCATCTGTCATCATCCCCACCAAAACTTGATATCAACATATTCCGAGGATGGACTTCTGAAAATGTGGAAGCCTTGACAGAAGTGTCAATGTGTCTGTTCTTCTGTTTTGAGATTTCCTGGTTCAGCGACACCTTACATGAACTGTGGCTAGCTGATTGGACGTTACAGTGAAATGTCCATCTGTTGGACAGTGCCTGTCATTGCTGCTAAGAAGCTGTTTTTGAAATTTTGAATGGAACTATGAATCATATATCTTCACACAAATCTTCCCTGCGTTCTGAAAATATGAATTATTATTACTATTGTTTTTGTGATTTGTTTATTTTTCTAAAGCATTTGTATGGTTTGCTAAACAAATTGTTAGAAAATTACAGCATGGCAGCTTGACCAATTGTTTAATGTAATCTTTGTTACAAATAATGATGGAAGTATACTTGGTTAACTTAAACTAACAAGTTAACTGATTATTCAAATGCTGAAAACAATGAAATATGGTGCTAGGTTAGTCTGTTCCTAACTTAACTGCAAAGAGAGTATATATGAAGACCATGTGTGTATTGAGGACAGCAGTCAGTAAACTTTTAGCATGATCCAGATGTGCCAAAGTACTACTAACTATTGCCACATCCATCTTATCATTCATTATCTTTAAAACTGAAGGCCTGTGGGTTTAAAAGAATGATTTGAGGAGTTTGGTCAGAAACAGCAGGAAGTTGTCAAGTTAAAGATGTTTTTCTCATAAAAAGTAATATAATTAAGTGTAAATTTTATTTAACTAAAATATAATGTACTCAGAAAACAGATATCACTGAATTGTGGAAGTCACAAATACAGTATTTGTTAAAGTGATCTTCTCAATAAGGTCAGCGTATCTCCCAGACTTCAACAGGCCCTAGTAGCGTTCCAGACTTCAACAGGCCTACGATTGTCGTAGCATTACGGTTGATTGTGGTATGGGGTTTACACCTTGTGGCCCCAAACAAGTGATTGTTCCTCTGGTTGAGGGAAATAAGGTTTCACTGCATTAAACATGATAAAGCATACGACTATATGGATAACAACTTCTTGTTTATTGCATATGGCAACATTTCAGTGGAGATTCTGTAGATTCTTACACTGTTTTCAAGCTAAAAGCGAATGACTATCAAACAATAATGCATTAAGCTTGCCTGACAAATTGAGTCAATAATCATTCATTGTGCATGGTGCGTCTGATGCAGCTTACACTTCTTATGTCTTCATGCAACATTAATCATGTGGAGAGGATCACTACAGGGGGATATGGAGGCTTTAGTGGTAGGAAGAATATGTTACAAGGAATTTGGATGTGTAAATTGAGTATTATCGTTTTCTGATATATGATTCCCCCATTCCTTTACTTGGGTCATTTCTTTGATGAAGTTAGGAAATAATGACAATGTTATGAATAACAACTTCTCCTACTTTTTGAGTGTCTCAATTGTACAGTCCTTGTATCAGTATCAAAACATGGCACTCGCGAAATAAAAGAAGTTGTCCATAAAAATTGTCTGTTCACGTGGGTGAGATAATCAGCAGTTCACAGGAGGGGGTCAGTTAGTAGTGTTTTTGTGGCGATACATGGATATTTGTGGCTCCTAAAAGTACCAATTGTAAGTGAAGGTATTCTCCATTATAGAATATTGACTTACAGATGACAGTATACATCTTTGATTACAAAATTATATTCCCACAATCAGGCTGCCTTCTTGACAGTGGCAGGTGATTGCCGATCATGGGGGACGGGGGGTTATCTTCAGAATGTGTACATAATTTGTAACTTTTATCACCAGATGTTTCTTGACATCTTAACGCTTTAACCTTGACTGGACAATAAACTACATGTATTGAACTGACCAAGTGTTGCGTTTGCTACAAAGTTTTGGATATAACAGTCCAAGCATCCTAGCGGTATCAAGGAGGCAGGAACCAAGTCTAAACCCAGTTAGGTCCCCAGCAGCCTCTGTTGGAAGTAGTGAGTGAGTTGGGATTTTACGCCGCTTTCAGCAATATTCCAGCAATATCACCAGGGACACCAGAAAATGGGCTTCACACATTGTACCATGTGAGGAATGGAATTGGGGCCTTCCACAAGTAGATGCTTTAACCTCTACCACCACCTCTGTTGGAAGTAAGAGGTGACCAGAAGTACAGGGTGATCAGGCTTGCTGGGTTGGTGATTTGGTTGGCACTAGTAGCATTGTACTCAGTGAGTGAGTGAGTGAGTTAGTTTAGGTTTACATCGCTTTTAACAATATTCCAGCAATATCACAGCAGGGTACACCATAAATGGCCTGCACACATTGTACCCATGTGGGGAAGCGAGCCGGACCCGGACGTTTCGGTGTGACGAACGTTTTACCCACTATGTGGGGATTGTACTCAGTGTGAACCGATGCTCATAATATCAATCACTGGATCGTCTGGTCCAGACTCACACGTTGCTGTCCCATTGTTTGGGCGGTGTTTCTTTCAAATGTGCTTTTTCTTTACGACTTCCTGTTTGTCATTCAGGTCACTAAGGTGTGCACAAAAGCAAAATTCACCCAGACTTTGTTTCTTGGTTTGTAGGGCGGTGGGGTAGCCTAGTGGTCAAAGCATTCGCTCGTTACGACGAAGATCAAGGTTCGATTCCCCGACATTGGTACAATGTCTGAAACCCATTTCTGGTGTCCCCTGCCGTGATATTGCTGGAATATTGCTAAAAGCTGCGTAAAACTAAGCTCACACACTCACTCAATTCTTGGTTTGTCAACACCAGCCGGACTTTTCAGTAATATCAACGAGTGAAGGTCCAGTTAGAACTGGTCTTCAGCAACCCATACTTGTAAAAGACGACTAACGGGATCGCTGGCTTGGTTGTCATCGTATCCCAATAGGGTAGATCGATGTTCATGGTGTTGATTACTGGATTGTCTGCTCGATTATTTACAGACCGCTGCTATATAGCTGGAATATTTCACAACAAACAAACTAAAATCCTGTCACATCAAGCTGACACACTGTGATATAACTGAAATATTGTTCCTTAGAGTGTCCAGACCACTGGGTCATTGCTCTGGTATCAACACTACCAGAAGCGGCTCAAAACCTTCAAGAAAAAACAGTCAAGTACGTTTGAAAACTTTATTACCGATAATCAGAACTGACAGGTTTTTAACAAATCATCAATATCTCATTTTCCAAGGTGGTGTGCACGGTAGTGAAAGTACTGTGAAATATCAGCGATAGACGCTGATTCTCACGATGCACACATTCTGTATAATGACTGCTCCCTGATAGTCTTTACCGGGATTGATGGAGTGGGGAAGCGCCAGCGCCCTTGTGTTTGTGGCCAGGGAGCAATCGTTTTCCTTGCAGTGATTCTAACATTAGGAATATATGATTATAACTATTACTATGAAAGACAATGGTAGCTGCAACGTGAAAAATAAGCATCATTTAAAGTTCATGTCGCCTGATCTACTGGATTTTATGTTTTGATTAGAATGCACCGAAAGGATATATCTAGACATGATGTTGATAGATTATCATGGTCACGTAAGTAGCTGATGTAACAAAAATAAATCAAAGTCAGCGGCGTTCTTTGTTTTTTGTCCATCCAAAAAGACAGTAATAGTAGAATACAACGCAGGGGTGGAAACTTTGATCAGAATATTTTTCAGTCTATTCTTCAAGACATGACAGTCTCAAGTGTTACACACAAATCGTCCACTTTTGGCAGGAGTCAAATATTTGCTGTGGGAGCCAAGCCTACCGTCAAACCGTCTAGCGATATGTGTGTGTGTGTCAAACATCAACCAGAGGGAAGAGATTTAACGGACGGATCCAGGATGTCGGTGGGGTGCACATATATCATGAAGTCCAAAGGTTAGTGGGAAATGCTCCTCAGGGACATTTTTCGGGGAGGTGTGTGGTAGTGTGGGGTGTGTGTGTGTGTGTGCGTGCGTGCGTGCGCGCGCACCCCCGGATCCCGTCCATGATTTATAGGGGGAAACATTGTTTCTTTTAAAATCTTGACAAGGTTTTTGGTAAGACCCGGGCGACGAAACAAGGCAGACGACCTATGCCAGTATGACGTGGAGAAACGTCAGGCTTATATACTTCTTCTGACAAGCTGAAAGATAGACATTATATACACAAGGGGTGTGAAAGGGCGCCATATAGGATAAAGCAATTTGTACATCGGGAAGCTATGTGTGTATTGAACTGTATTAAATAACCGTGTGGCGAGTCGCTGTGTTAACAAAGGTGAGTTTGTTTGTTGTACAAATCCGGTTGTTTTGAAACACCTTCTAGCGTTGTGGATGTGATCCCTCTTCCTTAACGTACATAACCCAGCATGGGATTCAAACCCGCTTTACAATATCTGCATTAAGGTGATCGAGTTTACAAATGTGTACACATTAAAATACATCTAAATAATGCATATCCGGTTCTAATAAATTATGTGTTCTTCTCAAGTTCTCAAATTATTTAATTATTTTAAATGATTTAATTCAAATTTGATTCTAACTGAAATGAATTAACTGACCTCTGATTGCCAGGTTTTAATATACACCCTAATCCCCACCTTCCTGTACCTGATAGCTGTATTTTTAAGCGCGTGGGTATATCTGTGTATTTCAAATTTAGCAAAGGGGTGTTTCAGCACAGAGCACCTTCAACAAGCGATCGTAGCGTTATTGTCGTAACCTTCCAAAGGTGAGAATTCGTGAAGTCAACTTCCATATTAAGATGGAACACAATATGGAACGCTGCCATCCGCATAATAATGAAATTTACATCTATTTATTATCAACTTTTGTGTATCACTTCAAAATGTCGTTTGAAGACTTTGCCAGTATTTAAGTACGGGAGTAACAATGTCTTAACGCTACGATCGCTTTGTGAAACGGCCCCAGGTGTATCTGTTGTAAGGTCCGTATGCAACACCCTAGACATAGGATATGGCTCCCCTTGGCCGCATCCTTCACAGAAACGCACTTAAAATGTCTTAAACACGGAAATCTCAAAAGTGCGATCGAAATGAAACGAAAACAGAAATTATATCTCTGTACAAGACGTTGCTCATATACCCACGTCTCTGTCGACAACACAGAGGACGCGTTCCACAGGTGAAGAATGGTTTGGTGTCTACAAGAATTGTAACTGCACCTATATGAAAATATCGAGACACTATCGATATTGGTTTGAAATATATAAATTCATTATTAGCTCTAGTGATACCACCGTTTCGGTCTTCTTCACATCCATGAAAAATATAGTGACAAGTTGTGGTGGGAAGGCAGCACGTGTCATCAGTAAACGTTACAGTCAACAATAGTTTTGATACAACTGTCCAAGAAACATATCATACAATATCGCAAGCTTAAACTGGTCGCCTCCATAGAAT
The DNA here is from genome assembly GCF_003918875.1 of Haliotis rubra. Taxonomy (NCBI): domain Eukaryota; kingdom Metazoa; phylum Mollusca; class Gastropoda; order Lepetellida; family Haliotidae; genus Haliotis; species Haliotis rubra. The sequence goes on along the minus strand of NW_025767347.1, from coordinate 163,331 downwards.
CCACAATGTATTGAACGCTTCCGACTGGTTCCCCAGCAACTAGTTACACAAGTACAATTTCCGGTAGGGCAGAGTTACATCCGGGTTACTTCTTGCACATCCGGGTTATTCCAAACTCCGACGTTTTCTCCGGTCTTCCGTCGCCCATTGCCACCTGATGACTCGCACTGTGGGGAAGAAATATTACCAGTGTGTCAAATAGTGTGTGATATATGAAGTGCTTGTGAACGTATTTAAGTAAGTTAAACTCCCCAACACACATGCAACGGAAAACACAACTTTACAGATTCTGATACCTTTCGGTATGGACTTACAGAAACAAAATATCAAAAATGCAAATTCAACTTATAAAGTTAAAAAATAACGCGATGAATAAAACCCGCGAAATCGGAGTTCAAACGATTCACTAATTTCACCCCAGCTCTGGGGTGAAAAGTGGTTTCAACAGCTGTGCTGCGCTGCGTCCATAGCGCATGTGCAGTGATTAGGTTCGCGCGGCGTGAACCGGTAAGGCGACTCGTAAAAACACAGCAAGTGATGCGTGCAAGGATTATCGCTGCGGTCGAAGTTTGAGAACAAAAGATGTTTCTTTTGATTACAAGCATCTATGGTCTGCAGTATTAAAAATACACTGGTCCCATACTTTTTCTTATATGTTTCATATCTTGCTTTTTGGGGATTGGCAGATTTGCAAACCAAGTTTTCAAGAAAGTGTAGCATTAAAAATACTAATTTCTTTGATAACTGAAATGTTTTAATACATGTCTATGGAAACATAGAAAAATATGTTGATTGTGATAAGCAATCTCTGTTTCAGACAAAACTCAGTGTCTGTTTTATTGACACCTATATATGTGCCTGCCTGTCTGCTAATGGCAATATGCAATACACAACTTCAATCATTGACAACATGCAATTTGAACTTAGCAGGCTATACACCATAAACAAAATACATTGATTTATGGCTTGTGCACCTGAGTTCTGTCTCTGTCACATTATGTAATTACACAGACAGGCAGGTGTGATACTTGTACACATGACATGTTATTATGTCTTTGGGTTGCAAACAAACAGCATCCATTTTTCTCGGATGACTGGATCGAACGGAAGCCGTTACAAACTCAGATTGTCAATTTCAAGTCCTGCTTTGAACTTGAACGAACGACAGTTTCCAGCCACGCAGTAGTTCACCATCTCTGTATTTGTTGATTGGATCGAACGCAAATGCAAAAAATGAGCATTTATTATTTACAAAACCCAACATCTCTATATACACAACCAATGGGCCCTCAGAGTATCGGCAAAGAACCAGCCAATGAAAGTCTTCGTTATACTTCAGTGCACACCCACCCGCTCTGACTGGGTTCGGTCTCCCGGATGCTTCGTTTCGAGGGAAGTAAACCCAAGTACCAAATATTGCACTTTTGATTTGCGATAGTACGCTTATAATTTTGTTTATTTGTTTTTTCCTAATGAGCAATGTTTGTTATATGTCATGTATATGTGATAAGTGTGTTTTGACTATGTTTGTTTTTTGGTTGCATGTGACCTTTAAGTGAGTGATTTTGGTTTTACGCCGCTTTTAGAAATATTCCATCAATATCACGGCTGCGCACGTTTTACCCATGTCGAGAATTGAACCCGGTTCTTCAGCGCGAATGCTTAAACCATTAGACCACCCCACCGCCCCGTCTATGACTGAAATTGGCAGATATGAAAATGTACCGTATCCTTACGACTGCTTCCGTATTAACGGAGGTTCCCACTTTATGGATATCAATTTCTCGTGTATTGCACAGGGCAACCCAGCGGCGCAGGACACCAGAAATGGGCTTTTGTGGGAATCGAACCGGGGTCTTCATCGTGACCAGCGTTTTATCCACTTGGCTACCCCACCGCCCCTCTTAATTCTAGTAAGGCAACACTTTGTATCATAGCAAATTCGACAATTTTTACAGGGCGAGAAGAGGGGAAATAGTGTGCACCAAATAATGTGCCCCTTGTGAGGTTTAGCATCGCGTTCAAGATAATTGCACGTATATCGTGAGATGCGTGAGTGTGATTATGTAACTGATGGCGTAGTCGGAGAAGTAGCCGTTTACTCATTATACTGACTGACTGAGTTTGGTTTTACGCCGCTTTTAGCAATATTCCAGCAACATCAGGGCGGGGGACACCAGAAATGTGCTTCACACATTGTGCCCATGTGGGGATTCGAACCCGGGTCTTCGGCGTGACGAGCCAACGCTTTAACCACTAGGCTTCCCCACCGCCCCTTACTCATTATAAATAACAAACGGGGGTTGGGGGCTGGGGGTGTCGTTCGCTCGTTATGCTGCAGATCCGGGTTCGATTCCCCACATGGGCACAATGCGTGAAACCCCTTTCTTGTGTCCCCCGCCGTAATATTGCTGGACTACTGTTAAAAGCGGCGTTAAACTATACTCACTCACACAAGATTATTGCACTTCTGTCGTGAGATGCGTGAGTGTGATCATGTGACTGACGGTGTAGTCGGTCTTGATACAAGTAGCCGTTTACTCATTATATCGGGCGGTGGGGTAGCCTAGTGGTTCAAGCGTTCGCTCGTCACGCCGAATACCCGGGTTCGATTCCTCACTGGGGTACAATGTGTGAAACCCTTTTCTGGTATCCCTCCCTGTGATATTGCTGGAATATTGCTAAAAGCGGCGTAAAACTAAACTCACTCAATCGCTATCAGACAATACTCTCTACTCATTATATAGTAAAGGAGTCCGGATGCTCCCAAAACTGACCAACTAAATTAGAGAGCCATATTGTTCATCGAGGTGAAATAGAACCCTACTAAACACCTATTTCTTTGTCAAAATCAGAAAAGTGTTGAGAGGCGGGAATGCTTTGTCGGAGCTTAGCATGTCGGTTACTGAAAATCTGCCTGTTGAACTTACTTTCAAAATTGAATCTGCAGGAGCAAAGGTCACATCCGGTGATGGGGTCGACCTCCGTCCCGAAAGGGCAGACCAAGTCCGTGCACGTGAGACGGGGACAGATCGCTGCGACAACAATAAACCGTAAACTTATATTGACGTGTACAGATGGTGAATAGTAAACATATTGCATCGAAAAACAAAAAAGGCTGATTGTATTGTAAAATATTAAACACATCATGTTGCAAGCAATGAACACATTGTACATACCGGCTTATCCTACCTCACGTAAAAATGTCCATCTCTGATTGGTTCACGTAATCTTGAAAAAATGACCATATATGCCCGGTGCACAACCGTACACCGCCCAAGCGGGACATAAATCTATGCGAGGGAGAGTGTATATTTATATCCCGCCCCAT